>NW_028121304.1:0-109387 GCF_965183815.1 Platalea leucorodia
GGTGGGGTGCGCACGGCATGCCATGTGTGGGTCAGAGGCCTGTTCAATGCCACACCACCTGGGGTTCCACCATCTAAAAGGGACCTAAGATGATCTCCATGATTCTCTCTTCATAGTGTTAGCGCTAATGAACAGCATGTTAAATGATACCTCGCAGAGTCTGGCTGCCTTTCTTACTCGAATTACAATGAACCAGCGGTGAAAAACACTCTCTCGGCACCCTTGCATGCAGCCCCTCCAGTCCCATGGACTGGTAAGGGTGCAGTTTGCTTAAGGAACCCCTGGCTTGATCCCCATCCACTGCTGGTTGCCCTCCTCCAGTGTCCTGCCTCAAAGCACCGAGGCCTGGGAGACCTCGCTGGTGGTAGCGGAGGCAAAGAGGATGTAGAGTATCTCAGATCCATCTACACCTACTCTTACTAAATTTAGCAGTGGTCTCACAGCATTTCTGACTCTTCCTTAGCTGTTCCTGAAGTAGCAACAGCTCATCTTAATGCCCTTGGATTCCCTTTGCAGCTTCAATTAAGTTTTGAGATGAACCCTGGCAGTGCTTGGATTATGCTGTCCTTGAAGACAAGATGTATCCAGGCACGCTGTTAACATGATTGGCCTGTTCCTTGATTGAATCACCAAGGGAGGGAATAAAGACCCAGGTGTGGGGTGCTTTGTGTTCATGCAATGCATGTAGCTATTGCGTAGAGAAGGGACAGACCTTGCTTCTCTGATGGCACCTGATGGCTGATGCCTCTGACTGATGGCATCAGCCAATGGCACACAGGCACCAAATCCCACTTGCTGCAATGCCGTCAGGGGTGTCTGTCACACACCCGCCCTGAATGGGGATTGCTTTCCTGTAGGTGCTGTGCTGTCCCTGCCAGCCCTGGCATCTCAGGTTGCTCCGTGGGCCTGGGTTTGAAAATTAGATTGAGTCGACACTGAGAATTCTGTAAGGCAATGTGGGGATGAACATGAGGCAACTGCCAACACAGTGAGTGGAGACCTAGTAAATACACCTCATGGAGAAGAGAAAGAGAGAGCCTGAGCTCTCCCTATGGCACATGACTCCATTCCATCATAGGAATACCTCCATAGGCCACCCTGAACATAATGAGTAGGGAGAGGTTCCGTTGCCGTTAATTTGGGCATCAGCTGTCATTTTAGTTGGCCAAACTCCCAAGAGTCTCCAAGAAGATGCTGTCAGTGTCTGATGCTGTCCTGTCTCTACATCTGCCTGCACCTATCTTCAATCCTTCTCTATTGCCTGCACCTATCTTTGACCACCTCTAGCACCTCAGCTGTGACCACCCATTTGCACCTGAACAGCTCACTGCTGGCCTCCACCACCATTAATTACCATGGGAGCTGAGGCAAGGAGCTCACACGCAGGTGCCTATTTAATGCCCACCTGAAGAGAGGCAAGAGGAATCCCACCTCCTGTGGGTTGGTGGTGTGCATGGGAGGGAGTGGAGTCCCCTGCCAGCCCCAGGACTACAAACCATGGAGAGGATGCCTTGCCTGACTCAACTGAATCCCTTCCCTCAGCAGGGGTAAAGGAGAGCCCTGTCTCATGTCCTGTCTAATGATGGGCCAAGAAAAGCTGATATTTGCACCTAACTGTCTCTCAGCAGGGAAATGACACTGCTGGAAAGAAGTGTCTCTCCCCAGCTGAGGGAGGGCACATCAGCAATTGCTTCAGCCTGTTTCACAGCAGGTTCCCCTGGAGCCCCAGGGACAAACCAAGGGAGCCCAGAGGGGGCAGAGAAATTGCCACCTTGGGCTGGTCCTCTGCTGCTGAGCTGGGCTGGGCTCCTGGGACACAGGGAGCTCATGGGAAACAGCTCTGCCCAGGAGCAGCAGCTCTGCAAAGCGCAGCAGGGCTGAGGGCACTGCCTGCAGGCACCAAGGGGAGAGGAGCAGGGCAGGGAGAGCTTAAAGGCAGTCTGGGGTGTAAGGAAAGTTGAGAGCTCACTGGGGGAGAAATCTTCACAGCCCTCTACGTGGTAAGTACCTGCAGGAAGGGCAATGTATCTGCAGCTGGTGGAAAGATCTCCAAAAGCTGGTGCATCCCACAGTCAGGAGGACTGTCCCAGTTTCTCTAGTGTAGAGGAGAAGGACGTGCTGCACAGCAGGGCTTCCCTGCTGCACCCTCAGAGGGACAGGGCATCACAGCTGCCTTCTCCCAGGGATGGCTGCAGGGGGTGACTGTGTGAGTGCAGCCAGGGGTGCCCGGGGCTGTCCTTCAGAGCAGGGTCCCTGTGCCCCAGGGGGCTGTGTGCCGGGGCAGGGACTCTGCTGCCTGCCAGGGTCAGCACTCAGCCTCCCTTGGCAGCTCCCCATGGCGCTGCGGAAAGAAGCTGTGGGTGGCAGGAACAACTTCTGGCAGGGCAGGGTCCTTCTCTTGTCGAGAGGGTGCTGCGTGGTTCAGGGCTGCTCACAGCTCCAGATCACCACCAGGAAACTTCCAAGGGGCTGTTTCAAGAGGAAGGTCAAGGCAGAGTTTGCTATAAAGAGATTTCCCGAGCCTGTGTTTTCAGTGCCCTACTCTGAGGGCAGGGAACAGGAGCAGGGGTGGGGCCGGGGAAGGGAAAGAGAAATAGAAAAGGACCTGTCAAGTTTGGACAAGCCATTGAGACTGCTGAGCTGTAACTTGGAGTGGCCAGTAGGTCATCTAACCGCCTCCTAAAGTGCCTTCAGCCCCTCCTCTGCCTAGGGACAGCACCAGCATCACCTCTGCTGCACCATCAGGGCTGTTCTGACCTGCCCTTCTGAACCTCCCAACAGGAACATGTGCCCAGCCAGTGCCCTGCAAACAGGCAGGTTTCTGTAGGGCCAAGGGGAGTGCACAGAGGTTGGCATGGGGTCTGTGAGTGCTGACAGGGAAAAGACATGGCACAGGGAATCACTTCCCAGGAGGAAAATCTCCAGGCAGCAGGGTTACGATCAGGGAATGAGAGGAAACTTACTTAAAAGAGCAATGTTGTGGGAGGGAGAATTCAGAAAACTCCATATCATCCCCTCCAACGCAGACCCCTGCCTCTGAGCAAGCCCCCTTGCCTCCTCTCCCACCCATCAAAGCCTCTGCCCTCAGGGCTGGGGGCTCCAAGCCATGAACCACCTCCTCTGCAGCCAGAGCTCCAGCAGAGCCGTGGTGCAGCTCTCCAGCCACGGGCCCAGTTCCCTCTGCAGAGCGCAGGGGCTGAGAGCAGCTGCCCGGTAATGGTGGTGTCTGGGAGGTGGCGTGCACAGCTGGGGAAGGGGAACGCTGTCCTGAGTGCCCCAATGCCTCTGCCCTGGCCTCTCTCAGCCAGAACCTCCCTGTATTTTTCCTTCTTTCTCCACTTGTCTGTGTGATTGCTCTTGTTGTCCTGGTCTTGCTGTCAGGCTCTCTGGGGGTGGCAGTTTCAGCTGCAGAGTCACACACTGATCCTGTGGGGCCTTTCGTGCAGGTGTGTCCCTGGGAACAAGTGTCCCAGCCTTCCTCTCATCTGTGAGGCTGTGGACAGTGCAGGCTGTGGGGCTGGGGCATGAGCTGGTTTGCCCTTAGCGAGATACCATCATGAAAAAACTGAGGCATCTCCTTGAGGTATCCTTCCAAGCTGTGAGCTGCCTTCCAGAATGCAAATCTGTCCCATAGCATCTTTGTGTCACCTGAAAGCCCCGTGGAGAAGCACAGAGATGCAATGGCCAAGGAAATGCTCTTGGGTTGGTGAAATGAGCCCTGTGTGTCCTTGGCTGGAAGTGGGCTGCTGAGACCTTGAGAAAGGGTGGGACATTTAGTGGTCTGCACTGGATCCCTCTGCTCTCAGCAGTGTCTGCTGTCTTTTCACAGGAACATAGCAGTGTGATCGCCCTCAGTCTCAGAAAGGTGCAAGGCCAGGGCCTCTCGGACTGAGGGACAGACCAGCTCCCCTCACTCTGCTCTAATCTCAAGGCAATCCTCTTGCCTTGCAGGATTCGCTCTGTTCTCCCTGAGTGCAACAGAAATACTGAGGGTTTCTGACATCCCAAAACAATCCTCAAAGAAGAGGGGAGAAATTATGTTTTAAAAAAACTTTTCAGTCTGCCTTCTGCAATCCTCACTCCTTAGCACTGGGAGTGCAGATGCTGACAAGCCCTTCTGCATTAGTGATGGTTTCATCTGACAAAGCTGAATACTAGGATTGGGCCGTGCTTCCACCATTCCCATGAACGCACTGCTGCAGAGCAGGGCTGAC
Organism: Platalea leucorodia; assembly: GCF_965183815.1. Lineage (NCBI taxonomy): Eukaryota > Metazoa > Chordata > Aves > Pelecaniformes > Threskiornithidae > Platalea > Platalea leucorodia. The sequence goes on from NW_028121304.1 coordinate 4,215, forward strand.
ACCTCAGCAGCCAGAGGGCAGAGGCCCAGCTCCTCAGGGCACATTCAACCAGCACAAAGCACAGCTTCAGCCATGGAGCTGAAGGAAGGTCTCCTAGAAAAGGGAAATGTGTGTGTGTTTATGTGTGTTTGTGTGCAGCAAGGGGAGGGTCTGTAGGAAATGGCTTTTAGTTTTGCTCAGAAAAGTCTCCCCTAACTTGTCAATGACTTCTCCTCCTTGCACAGGTCCCCGTGCCCAGAGGCAGCAAATGTCCAATGCCAGCTCCATCACTGAATTCCTCCTCCTGGCATTCACGGACACACGGGAGCTGCAGCTCGTGCACTTCTGGCTCTTCCTTGGCATCTACCTGGCTGCCCTCCTGGGCAACGGCCTCATCATCACCGCTGTAGTCTGTGAACAACTCCTCCACACCCCCATGTATTTCTTCCTCCTCAACCTCACCCTCTTCGACCTGGGCTCCATCTCTACCACTGTTCCCAAAGCCGTGGCCAATTCCCTGTGGGACACCAGGGCTGTCTCCTACCAGGGATGTGCTGCCCAGATCTTTTTCTTTCCCTTCTTGATGGTAGGGGAATATTTTCTTCTCACCATCATGTCCTACGACCGCTACGTTGCCATCTGCAAACCCCTGCACTATGGGACCCTCCTGGGTAGCAGAGCTTGTGTCCACATGGCAGCAGCTGCCTGGGGCGGTGGTTTACTCACTTCTCTGCTGCACACTGCCAGTACGTTTTCACTCCCACTCTGCCAAGGCAATGCTGTGAACCAATTCTTCTGTGAAATCCCCCAGATCCTCAAGCTCTCCTGCTCAGATGCCTACCCCAGGGCAGTCTGGGTTATCATGGTTAGTATCTTTGTGGAATTTGGGTGTTTTGTTTTCATTGTGGTGTCCTATGTGCACATCTTCAGGGCTGTGCTGAAGAGCCCTTCTGAGCAGGGACGGCACAAAGCCTTTTCCACGTGCCTCCCTCACCTGGCCGTGGTCTCCCTGTTTATCAGCACTGGCATGTTTGCCTACCTGAAGCTTCCCTCCATCTCCTCCCCATCGCTGGATCTGGTGGTGGCCGTTCTGTACTCAGTGGTGCCTCCAGCAGTGAACCCCCTCATCTACAGCATGAGGAACCAGGAGCTTAAAGACACATTGAAGCAGCTGATTCAATCAGCTCTTTTCAGCAGCATTAACAAGCTCGTGTCTCTTCAGAAGTGATTTCAAATTCAGCTCTGGAACCTCCTGCGCTTTGGGCATTTTGCCTGTGATAACCCTGTCTGTCCATGCCTGCAGCCACTCCGCCTCACCAGAGGCCTGAACCCAGCCTGTCTGACCCAGAGGCCTGTTCACATGTGGCTGGCACAATGGTACAGCTCGCCTCCCATGTCGCATCTCTGGAATAAAAGGGGATTTCCTCAGTGCTGGTGCCTGGAGGTTGGGCTCTTCTGCCAAAGCTGAGGTCAGGCTGAACAAATTGCCCCCACAATGCCGTGCTGCTTTGCTTGGCTTCTCCATGGGATGGGGGGAGGAGGGCATGGGGCAATGTGTTAGAGAATGGGCCTGGGCTGAGCCTTCACCTGTGGGTGCCCAGTTCCCCCGGAGATGGTGAATGATCGACAGGGATCTGCCTGGGACATCATCCCATGGCTTTCAGGCACCACAGCCCACTCGCTCTGCAGAGCAGTACCAACAGCCTGGGGCCCTGTGGAGAGCACGGGGAGGGGGTAGGAGTGGCATGTCAGGCCAGGACAGACAAACTTCCCTGGTGAAAGGCTCTCTGGGGGCAGGGACATGCCTGGAGAAGAGCAAAGAAGCAGCTCTCTGCTTCCAGAGGGTTATAAATGACAAAGAGAAATCTATTTCTGAATGCACCAGCTTGGGCAGGCTTTTCTATTGCTTGGGCAGCTGGAGCATCCTGAGGATCCCCGGGGCCAGGAGTCTTTTCCTGGGAGAGGGGCTGGCACAGAGGGGCTTGCTGGCAGTGGACAATAAGGATGTCTTGGAGACAGGAGCAGCCACTGGCTTCCATCTCCTCATTCCTTGGCTGGCCCTCAGCCCTGCACCTGATGGGGAGGCTGAGACACCTCTCTGCCTCCCAGGAGCTACTGTGACCTTCAGAGGGGCTGGGGCTGTGGGGTTGAGTGTGCAGAGCTCTGCAGTACCCATCAATGGGCACTGCCATGGGGTCAGCCCAGAATGGGCTGCTTTTCTGGGCTGGACAGGGGGGAGATGGGTAGGGGGCGGGAAGTGATGGGGAGAGCCAGAGAGGGACTGGGCTGGGCTGGGAAGTGCTCAGGAGAGGAAGACACTGAAGTTAGCTGAGCTGCCTGACCTTGCAGGGTGAGGACTCACACGAGGGGGTTGGTGGTACAGAGCCAGGGCTCGTGGAAGGGAGCTGAGACTTGCACACGCAGGAGAGAGGAGGCTGCTCTGTGCCTTTGGTGCGATGGAGAGTTGGGGCAGGTGCCCCAGGGCATTTGTAACCCCCCAGCCTTTCTCCCTGGCCATTTCCAGCACTGGCATCACACCCCAAGTTTATGGGTGAATTGTCCTGTTTGGCCATTTCCATCCTCCTGCTGGGCTCAGTGCTTGAATCCCTCTGCTTGAAGCAAAGGACCTCCAAGATGGTCAGGGATTGGAGCATCTTTCCCCTGAGGAGAGGCTGAGGGAGATGAGTTAGTCCAGCCTGGAGAAATGAAGGCTGAGAGGACCTCACTGTGGCCTGCCAGTACCTACAAGGAGTTGATGGAGAATAGAGAGACAGGCTTTTCACCGTGGGGCATGGTGGGAGGACAAAAGACAGGGGGTGGAAGGTGAAAGAGGAGAGGTTAAGCCTGGAGATAAGGAAAGTCTGTTTCAGCGTGAGCTGAGCCAAGCGTTGGAGCAGGTCACTCAGAGATGCTGTGCAGACTCCGTCCTTGGAGGTTTCCAGACTCAGACTGGATCAAGCCATGAACAACCTGGTCTGACCCTTTTTTTTCTGGCAGGTTGGACTGCAGAAGTCCCGAGGTCCCTTCCAACTTGAACTGATCCTATGGTGTCAGGCCCCTTCTCTGAGAACCACAGAGCAAATGTTTATGGGGCAGGAATCTTCCTGTGCTGTATGTGACCACCTAAACTAACATCTCAGCCAGTGAAAAGAGGTCGATACCCCAGTGTGACTCTCTCTCGGCAAAGACTGAGGGGTATCGCTGACAGTCCTGGGCAGGAACTGTCTTGGGGGCACAGGGCTCTGGGCAAGACACAAAATGACCTTTTCTTTAAATGCTGCTAGCCTGAAAAGAAAAATGTTTAGAAAATGTCAATAAACATAAAACAAAGAATTAAATGCAAAGATGCAAAGCAAAGAAAATGTTTGAAAACACTTTTCAGCTTTTAAATTTTATTGTGGTTGGATGTAGGACAAAAATGCCTTCAGCTACAGGGACACAGACACCTCCTGCCAGTGCAGATGCCCTGGGAACCCCCTGCCCAGCCTCTGCCTGCAGACCCCGAGGGGCTCTGCTCTCCCACACGTCCTGCCTGAGAGCTGCCAGCCCCAGGCAAACACCTCAGGTACACGGAGGCCCCTGGATGTTTTATGGTCAGGCAAACAAGGTCTGCCTGGAAAGGAGAACAAATCTGCAACACTGAGAAAAAAATAGGAGCCCATTTTCACCAGCTGAAACAACTGAATACTTTTAATACAGTGGCAGGGTTTTCCCATCATGCCAGAGTGGGAATTTGCAGGGAGTGCATTAATCATAGGAGAAAAAATATTGATCTCCTGTACTTGCATTATGGCTGCTCTATCTATTATATTACGCTGCGTATTCCATCTCCCTTATCTTTCAGGTCTTCCCACCTCTCTTGATTAAATGCCCATGTCTAAGGGCATCTTCTCAGCACAGGATATTGGGACATTTGCCCTTCCCATTGCTCTCCAGGCTCCCCCCTCCCCCTGCTTTTTGTTCATTCAGATGCCTCCCAATTATCTCGTTGATGCTTTGAGCTTCAGGGACTTAGAAACTCGCCCCATCTTTCAGAAGTCAAATTCACTCTTTCATCAGCTCCTTCATGGCATTTATATCTATCCCTTCCTATCTCTCTGTCAAAAACAGTTCTTGTATGGCTGTCGTCATTGGCCATCTCCACCCCAGGATGTCCTACACTGTCCCACGCCTGTGCCTGTTTCCCTGCAGGCTGTAGACACACGATCCACTTCCCCACCTTGCTCTCATCCTCCCATGTCCCTACCTGTACCAATATCTCTCTCTGAAACAGAAAGCCATGGGCTGATCACAGACAAACACCACCACCACCAGTGACCCGTTGCACCACGCCACTACCCTTCAAGTGACATTTCATCTTCCTCATGCCCAGGCTCAGGCTCCAAAGCTTTTCTTTCCTCATGCTGTTTCCTCTACAAAGGAAATCTTCATCCTCCCTGAAACTACCTCTCAAGCGATTGCAGGCTCCTACAACCTTGCCCTTGGCCTCTATGCCATGAGGCCAAAGCAGCCCAGGTCCCTCGGTCTCTCCACACAAGCCATGTGATTCAGGCCCTTCAGCCCAGCTTGGCAGGCCACCTCTGGACCTTCTCCAGTTCCTCCCCACTCCTGCAGAACATGGACCCCACACCAGGATAGATTATTTCAGATGTGGCCACAACAGCGCTGAGTCAAGGTAACTCCCCTTTTCTGGGTGGTTACGCTCATCCTAATTCAGCCCCGTGTGCAGCTGGCCTTACTCATGGTCAGCATGCTCCACTGGCTCCTGTTGCATCCCTTGTAGTGACCACGGCCTTCTCCTCAGGGTCACCCTTCAGCTGGTCAGCTCCAACCTTGCTCTGATACATGGGGTTATTCTTCCCCTGATGCAGGACTGGCCACTTCTCCTTGTCAAACTTGATGAGCTTTCTGTTGGCCAAATCCCAGAGTTTGATCCCAAGGTCCCCATGAACTGAATCTTCCTTGTGTCAGCTGTTCCTGTGTGCGTGTAGGTGGCTCACCCTGTCCTGTGGTGCCTCCAACAAGATGACAACATGAGGAATTGAAGGCCCTGATGGATAATAAAAGGAGGTAGTAGTTTAACGGCCTTGCTGACCAAGGTAAGAATTCCCAGTGCTGGCAGCCCAGAAACACCAAAGGAGGGCAACAGGCAAGCAAAGCCAGGGCCAGCGGGTAAAGGGAAATCAGGGGTGGGCTTCTTGAATGAGAGGGATTGAGGATGACCAAAGGAAAGAACTCGGGATGGGGGACACAGGGAATAGGAAGGTTGGAGGTGAAGCAAAGTGTACAACCATGGCTGCTTGTGGGCACCTATCAAGTAGCCCTCAGTCTCAGCAGGGAATCAGCATGGCTGGGCACACCTCTGATGGGCCTGCACAGGAATGCAGACGGCTTGGGGAGCAAACAGGAGGAATTAGGAGTCTGTGGGCAGTTCTTGAGCTGTAATCTCACTTAGGTATCAGAGACATGGTCAGATAGCTCACACCACTGGAGCGTGGCCATGGATGGAAGCTGCCTCTTTAGGAAGGATGGGGCAGGTCAGTGAGGAGGGGAAGGTGCCCTGTCTGTGGGTGAGCAGAAGGAAAGCATGGAGCTCTGTTAGTGATAGGTGAGGAGCCAGATGAGAGCCGATGGATCAGGATTAGTGGGCAGAGCAACATTACCATGGGTAATGTAGTTGGTGTCTAATGTGGACCAACTGGGTTAGGAAGAAGCAACAGATGAGGCCTTCTTCTGATGAGTAGGAGCAGCTTCTCATTTGCAGGCCCTGGTCCTCATGGCAGACATTACCCAGCTGGACATCTGCCGGAGGGGCAGCACAGCAGGGCACAAGACACTCAGGAGGTTTCTGGAGGGCACCAAGAACCTCCCGAGCATTCAGAGAGGGTGTTAGGAAAGCCAAAGCCCATCTCGATCTCAATCTGGTAATTCCATCTGGACAGGAAGGGCATCAAGAAAGGATTTAACAACAATGCCAGCAGCAAAAGGAAGGCTCGGGAAAATGTGGGCCTGCTGCTAGATGGGGTGGGACCCTGGTGACAGAGAACACAGAAGAGGCCAAGGTACTCCATGCCTTCTTCCCCTCTGCGTTTACTGGTAAGACCAACCTTCAGGAATCCCAGGCCCCCAAGACCAGAGGCAAGGAGCAAGGAAGACTTCCCCTTGGTGCAGGAGTCTCAGCTTAGGGAACATGGAAACAAACTGCACATGCATAAGTCCTTGGGAGCTGAGGGGATGCACTCATGAGTGCTGAGGAAGATGGCTGATGTCCTTGTAAGACCACTTGAAATCATGTTTGAAAGGTCAAGAGGATTTGGTGAGGTTCCTGAGGACGGGAAGACAGCAAATGTCTTGAAGCACGGCAAGAAGGAGGATGCAGGGACTTAGCAACAATTTAGCAACACCACTTAGCAACAATTAAAACATCAGTGTGTTATCAACATTACTCTCATACTAAATCCAAAATGCAGCACTATACCAGCTACTAGGAAAAAATTTAACTCTTTCCTATCTGAAACCAGGACACCTGGTATTTTTGTCTCTGAGGCAATTTCTAGCCCAGGTCATCTCTGTTCTGATCTCTTCCTAACCCTCCTCCCATCTACCTGGCCGTTCCTCGCCCCCTCCCCACCACCCCTGCAGGGCCCCGAGCTGGCGATGCTGCTCTGCAGGGTGATTTGGCTGTGGTGCCTGGGGTCACAGGGCGACTCCACACTGGCCTTGCTGCTCAGGGTGTGGAGCAGCTCCAGCTGGATGGGGATGGCTGCTGCTCATCTCTCCACTGCACTGGGGAGATCCCGTTTTATTACAGAGAGGCTATGAGGCAGTCAGCTCCGCCCCGGTGTTAGACACACTCTTACCCAGGCTCCAGGTGAGACAGAGCAGGTTCATGCCTCTGGAGAAACGAGACAAATCCAAACATTTCTCTAGGAACATCATAACCACGAGTAACAATAATGGTAAAGTTAAATGATAATGACAAAAACAATGATAATACACCAAAGCACCAGGTTTGGATGGGATATCCTGGGAGTCGTTTGCAGAGAGAGATGGAGAGTTGATCACTATTGCAGAAACTTTCATGTAATCCTAATTCCACCCTTGAGCTCCTGGTTCCTCATGCTGTAGATGAGGGGGTCACTGCTGGAGGCACCACAGAGCCGCCGTCACCAGACCCAGGGATGGGGAGGAGATGGAGGGGGGCTTCAGGTGCTGACAAACAGGGAGACCACGGCCAGGGGAGGAGGCACGCAGAAAAGGCTTTGTGCTGTCCCTGCTCCCGGGGGATCCTCAGCACAGTTGTGCACATTTTCCCACGAGACCCAGGAGGGTCCCGCAGCGGATTTTTGGAGAAGGGTTGTGCAGCCTGGAAGCACAGGGAGGCGGGAAAGTTCTCACGTCAGGCACAGACACTGAAGCTCTGACACCGCAGTGACCCGTTCTCTGACAGTGGTTCAAAGGAGCATTTTTACCTCACCATGAGCCTTCCTTGTGCTCATTTGGGTAATGGCCCTGTGTCCTGGTTTCAGCTGGGATAGAGTTAATTTTCATCTTGGTAGCCGGTATGGGGCTGTGTTTTGGGTTTAGGATGAGAACAATGTCGATGATACACTGATGCTTTGGTTCTTGCTAAGTAGTGCTAAGCTGTTGTTAAATAGGTTCTAAGTGGTGCTCACACTGGTCAAGGACTTTTCAGCTTCCCCTGCTCTGCCGGGGGCACAAGAAGCTGGGAGGGGGCACAGCCAGGGGGAGTGCTGACCCAGACTGGCCCAAGGGCTATTCCATACCATATGACGTCATGCTCAGTATATAAGCTGGGGGAAGAAGAAGGAAGGAGGGGGGACATTGGGCATGATGGCGTTTGTCTTCCCAGGTAACCGTTACGCGTGATGGAGCCCTGCTTTCCTGGAGATGGCTGAACACCTGCCTGCCGATGGGAAGGAGTGAATGAATTCCTTGGTTTGCTTTGTTTGTGTGCACAGCTTTTGCTTTGCCTATTTAACTGTTCTGATTTATTTTACTTCAGTTCTTAAACTGTTCTTATCTTAACCCACGAGTTTTCTCCCTTTTACCCTTCTGATTCTCTCCCCCATCCCACTGGTGGGGAATGAGCGAGCGGCTGCATGGTGCTTAGTTGCTGGCTGGGGTTAAACCACGACACCCTGGAACACGCCAGGAGCACAGGCACCACCGCCACCGGAGGGCAGACACGCGCCATGCCCCGCCCACCAGCTGCCAGCAGAAGTCCCGTCCCTTCCCAGCTGCCTCAGGGGCCATTTGCCACGGAAGGCACTCCCCTCTACGGGTCACATGCTTGGTTGTGATTGGCTGGAAGGAGCAGCCAGCCCTTCTGGTTGACCCAGAAGTACATCTGACCCAGAAGGCTCTTCCCCTGCATACACAGGGGCTGCCATTTTGTTTTGGCCACCATTTTGTTTAGGCTGCCATTTGGGGCGTGGTGGTGCCATTTTACGACGTGGTGCCACCATTTTACGACAGTGAGCTGCCATGATCTTAAACATCACACTGCTCTGTGATTGGCTGACAGCAATTGCTTGAGAGCAGCAAACCCACGTCTTCTCAGGAAATCCTGTGATTGGCTGGCAAGAGGAGCCTCCCCTCCCGCTGCGCCCAGAAGCAGTCGGCAAGGGAAGCCCCCTGTCATTACGTACAGGGAGGCCGCCACTTGTGACAGCCTCATTCCCCACAGGTTCTCATACTGCACTGTGGTTGGCTGGCAGCCATTTCTTTGACACCGTCAGACCCATGCATTCCCATGCATCCCTTTGATTGGCTGCCTGCCTCCTTTGGACAAGAAAGTGCTCGGATAGAAAAAAATGTACATTTATGTACAATAGATACATTTTTAGAAAGATATCTAAAACTGAGTGGACAAATAAGTATATACTATATTTTTATTTATTTATGATTAGAGACAGTATTTTAAATACATATACTTCTATACACATAGACATGTGTATGCATTTATATATAGATATATGTTAACATTTATAAAGGCAGAGAAATTGAATCTATATAGCAATTGCAACATAGGTATCAAATGGATAACACCTTCTTTAATAAGAGCTACTGGAATAATCAGAGTTTAAATGTGAATAGAAAGCAAAGTACAAGTGTGGTCAAGGTCCCCCACTTTACCAGGCGGCAGAAGCAGCCCAGACATGTCTGGGGTGGGGGGAAGCTCAAGGGGGTGGGGAGGACACAGACAAGCTGGAACATGCCCGAGGGCTATGGCCCCCTCCCAGGAGGCCACCAAGGGGCCCTTGGCCCAAATCCTGTCAGCATACAAAGAAGAGCCCAGTCCTGTGAATTGGCCTAGGAGGCTCCCACATCCCAGCACGGCCCAGCAGGATGGCCACGCAGGGTGAACTGGGGAAGACTCTCAGCTTTTCTCTCTGCTGCAATACACAGGCAAAGCTGTCTGCGAACATGAAAAAAAAAAAAAACGGACAAAATGCCAACTTCAGAAGAATATGTGCATGGGGACCATATGGAGAAGACCCACAGAGGATCTGAGCAAAGACCATGTGAACGAGAGGAACTAGCCAATGAGCCCATGAACAGCAAACTGGATTTTGAGGTGCCAAAGAGAGGGGAAGGGTGCTGGTGGGGAACTCCCTTTCCCCAGGGTTGTGGGGGATCTGACAGCTACCTGTAAGACCAGTGTGGGGTGTGGGCTGGTGATACATGTGATTCCTTGTCCTGAGGTTGATATCCTGGTTGAATGTTTCAAAAAAGGTCTGGCTGACTGAGTGAGGGGAGAAGTCAGGAGTGCGCTGGGACTTGTCCAGGTCCACCTGAGCCAGACCAGGCAAACCCAGTATGCTGTGTCTATGTCCTGTCAAAGGATGGGGAAGGGAGTGGTGGTGGTGGATGGAAATGTATTGAATACTGTAGGAGCTGAGCGGGATGCACACGGTATGGAATAAGGGGTGGAGATTGTACTGGGTCCGGCTGGGATGAAGTTAATTTTCTTCTTAGCAGCCCCTGTGGTGCTGTGCTTTGCCTTGGTGGCCAAAACAGCTTTGACAGCACACCGACATTGTAGCTATTGCTGAGCAGTGCTTGCACAGCATCAAGGCCTTCTCTGTTTCTTGCTCTGCCTCAACAGTGAGAAGGCTGGCTGTGGCAAGAGGCTGGGAGAGGACAAAGCCAGGATAGCTGACCCCAACTGACCAAGTCGATATTCCATGCCATATGATGTCATGGTCAGCAATAAAACTAGGGAGGAGGGTGTGTTCTCCAAAGTATCCTTTACTCAGAGACTGTCCGGGCATCGATCTCCTGCTGTGAGTGCTTACTCCTCCACTTATTAAACTGTCTTTATCTCGACCCATGAGATGTGTTTTCTTGCTTTTGCCCTTCCCGTTCCCTCCTCCATCCTGTTGATGGGGAGTGAGCAAGTGATGGGGTGGGGGCTGCCACATGAGGTCACTCCACCATGTCAGCACATAGCAAATAGGTTGGTATGTGCTTGAGTAGATGATAGGCTGAGAGCTGGGACGTGGCTTGTGTAAGTGGTTGTGAGATTACTGATGCCTGAGTAGCTGATAGGCCAAAAGCATGCACGTGGCTTGTGTCGGAGCTTGTGAGGTCACTTGTGCCTTCGTATCGCATAGGCGAGTGGATAGCAAGTAGGTGGATATGTGGTGGTCAGGACACTGGTGCCTGAGTAGCTGCTAGGCAAGAGGGAGACACATGGCTTGGGTATGTACTTGTGATGTCACTCTTGGCTGAATAGCTGATAGGCCAGGACCAGGTGCATGGCCCTGATAGGTGCTTGTGAGGTCGCTGAAGGCTGAGTACCCCAACAGCAAGTACATGGCAGATAGATAGGTGTACATGTTCTTGTGCGGTCATTGGTGCCTGAGTGGCCGATAGGCCAGGAGCAGGCCAACATCAGAGGTAGATGCTATGACATCATCTGTGGCTGAGCAGCTCATAGGCCAGGGGCTGTGTATGAGCTTGTGATGTCATTAGCTCCTGAGTAGCTGATAGGCCAGGAGCTGGCACACAGCTCAGGTAGGTGCTTCTGATGGCACCAAAATAATATTTAGACCACACCCAAATACGACTTTTTGAAAGAAACATCAGCAGCCGAAGGCCATACACCGCACACACATGTGACAGTGTAACACATGCGCATGCAGCGTTGGCAGGAGGAGGGTGTGAGGTCACTGTCAGTATAACCGAAGAGCGCACAGAGGTGGCAGTAGGAGGGTGGCAGTGGTCACATCACCAATGGCACCCCATGGCTGTGGGGCTCGGTGCAGAGCGGCCGTGTGCTGTCCCAAGGGCATCACAAGGGACGGGAGCTGCCCGGCCCCGTGTCTGCGAGGCCGAAGGAGCAGCCCCTGCAGCCCTGGCTGGAGCAGTCGGGGTGGGGGTGGCTCGGGGGCACCGCAGGGATGTGCCTGGGCACGGTGCCAGGAGGAAACCACAGACTTCCTGCCCGGGCGCTGCAGGGGGAGCGCGGGGAGCGCTGCGAGGCCACGTGGGCTGTGGTTTGTGCACCTGCAGGCTGGAGCTCCTGATCCGCCTGTGGGGAATAACGGCCCCTTGGTGACAGGCTGAGAGTCAGGGACATGTCTGAGCCTCTGGGCTGTGGGTCTGCTGCCAGGGCAGGGACATGAGGGACCTTCCATGGGGCTCTCCAGGGAAGGATGGGTGAGCCAGCACTCCTGGGATGGGGCTCTGGCCTGGGCTAAGGCCCTTTCCCAGCTGCTGCTCCCAGCACAGCGGGGTCTGTAGCAGGGTCAGGGGCTCCTTCCTTCCCTTCCTGACACAGCCTCCGGTGCAGTCCCAGCCCTGTGGTTCCCATGGCACGGGCGTGGCTGGACACTCTCACCTTGGGCTCTTGGCTGTGCCTGGCATAAGAGATGCTCAGTGCTCCTGGTCAACACAGCAGGGTTCAAGGGATGAAAACCCCATTTTCCTCCCCCACAACCAGCCCTGTCCTGTGACAGCCCCCCACCACAGTGACGTGACACCTGCAGCAGAGCCGTCTCTCATATATGGTCATGAATGGCACTGGAGAAGTTCACTGGAGGGCTGGGCTGTGTCGGAGGGGAGATAGCTCCCGATAATGTCTAAAAAAGTCCTGCTGCTTTGATTGGCTCGTCCTGTAGCTGGGCTGGGATCTGCAGAGATATATTGCCCTCCCGTCATCATTGTCCCCATGAGTCCCCAGGAGCTGTGGCAGGGAGTGTGGCGCGGCAGAGATGTGCTGTTAGGGCAGGAGGCTCCGGATGGGCACAGAGGGACTCCTGTCCCCTCAGATGCTGTGGCTGCTCCTCTGGGTACAGCTGTGCAGAGGTAAGTGCCAGTTCCATTGTCCCACAGCCCAGGGCCAGCGGGTACCTGCATGGTCATCAGGATCTGTCTGGGAATGGGGTTGCTTTGCAGGTGCTACTGAGATGAGGGTCAGAAGGTGCTCAAGTCCATGGACCCCGTGCCTGCCTGTCTGGGTGGGAGAGTACCTCCTTTCCAGGGCTCCAGTGTTGAAGGCAGCCTGTGCCTGGCTGGATTCATAGACAGCCTGTCCTGGGGCACCCTTTTGGGACCCCCCGTTTGCCCAGCACTGTGCCTCTGGAGGCAGTGGTGGCCTAGCTGGTGACGGCAGCACCCAGAGATGCCCAGGGCACTGCCAGCCTCTGGGGTACCCCGGAGGGTTTGTGCGCTGCTGACTGCCCCCTTGTTCCAGGGGAGCCCTGACCCCATGAGGGCAGTTTGTGCCCCGCAGAGAGAAGGGGACGGGGGCATCTGCGTAGAGACATCCTTCCTGGGGGGCCCGGCCCAGTGCAGAGGCTGGGCTTACACCAGGGGCGAGGAGGGGATGTGGGTGGGGGCATCATCGGAATCATCTCAGTGGGAACACAGAAAGCCCTGGGGGTGGGGGTGGGGGTGGATGGTGCTGGGGCTGGCAGTTTGCATGGGAAGCTGCAGGCCTGGGTACACGGGGCTGTCGAGGGGGTGCTGGGCTGGGGAAGAGAGGGTGCCCTGTGCAGGGCTGGGCACAGTGTGCAGGTGTGTGTGGGCAGGGGGCAGGTGGCCGTTGGGGTGGGAAAAGGTGCCTTGTGTGGTGGGATGGCAAATGACCCAGCGGGGCCAGAACTGCACACAACCAGCCTTGTGCAGCCCATGGGGATAGAAGGGACCCCTGTACTGTCTTGGGGACAGCCTGGGGGGGGAGAGGGCTCCCACCCTGGCACCTCTGACATGGCCTGGGCAGGGGCTTCCCCCAGATCTGCAGTGGCTTGGTGCTGTGCCTGACTGGTCCCATTTTGTGTTTGAAGGTGCTGTGGAGGTGAGGCTGGTGAATGGCAGCAGGCACTGTGCTGGGAGAGTGGAGGTGAGACACGGGGGCCAGTGGGGGACCGTGTGTGGTGACTACTGGAGCATGAACGATGCGGCAGTGGTTTGTAAGCAGCTGGACTGTGGGTCTGTGTGGGAATAAATGAGATAGTGTTTTACTTTGACGAGATGCAGCTGTGGCCTTGAGGCTTGTTACAAACAAGTTGGTGAAACTCAGAGGCAGAAAAATAAGGATGAGATTGGATACATCCCTGAAAGAGGAATTCGCATGCACCAGCTTGAAGAACCAAGAAGTAACGCTGAAGAGACGCATGGACGCAAGACAGTAGCCAATGAGATGGGTTTTGCTTGCTCGTGAACACTAGATCATATTATAAAAGGGATAGATTGTAAAAATAAAGTGTCATCGTCATTATCATTGCCATTGTCATTGTCATTGTCGTCGTCGTCGTCTTCTTCACTTGTCTTCGCTTGTCTTCCCCTAAACTCATACGCGGAGTCCGTGATTAAGTGCCACAAATGGTGACCCCGACGTGATTCGATCCTACGACGTGATTCGATCCTAAGAACTGCAGACCGGAGAGCTGAACTTTATTGCAGCGGACCAGAGAGCTGAACTATATTGCAGCGGACCAGAGAGCTGCTTGTTGACAATCAATTGCCTTGGGAAAAAGAGGTGAGCAGCTGGGAACGGGAAAATGGGGGCACAAATGCCCTCGGAAGAAAAATCTATTTTGTGTATATTTTTGCGAATTCTTGCAAAAAGGGGCATAAATTATGATGAAGGAAAGGTTTGGTTGTTGTTAACTTGGTTGCAAAAAAATGGGCAACAAGCGAACGCAGTGACCGCGTTCCAGGTGGAGACTTGGGAGGAGGCAGGAAAAGTGTTATGGGAAGCGGCCACCAGGGGGGACAGTAATGCCACAAGTGTTTTGACAACATGGCGTTTATTGAAAGACTCTTCAGAACAATTAGAGTCAGACCGAAAGGCTGCAGCTTCTGATACCACTCCGGAGCTAACCCCGCAGGGCACGCCAGAAACACCGACATGGGGTTCGTCCTCCGACATGCCCTTGCTAGTGGGCGCTCAGGCTGCACAACCCTCCACCCCCGCCGCGCCGCCGCTACCCTCTGCGCCGTTTTCCCCTTCACCTGCTCCTATGGCTTCAACACCTCTGCTAGGCCTCCCGATCCCTGCAACGAGTACTCCACTTCCCCGCCCACCCCCGGCCCCTGCTGCGTCGGCACTCTTACTGCCTTTCTCTACCGCTTCTAATGCCAATACTCCACAAACCCATAATCAATTGCCACTCGAGGAATGGGAGGCATCAGCCGCTGCTGCGAGGTGGCAAAAGATGAGACACCAAGCATTGCAAGTGGGGGATACAGCTTTTTTTCAGCGATAGCGTGTCCTGTCATATGCAGCAACGCAAATGTCCCCAATGAGCAGGAACCTTTTGGCTATAATTTTTTAAAAGATCTACGACAAAGAGTTGCCGCACATGGACTGGATTCTCCTTTTACACAATCCCTGCTACGGGGAATATTTACAAATGAAATAGTATCATCATTTGATATCTGCACGCTTACTAATCTTATATTGACCCCAACGCAAAAGGTGATCTTTGAAAGCACCTGGCGTACCGCCTGCCAAAACGCCACAATTATCAATATGCAGCGACAACAAGGCGACCCTTTACAAGGGGCAGGACTCCCCCAGCTTATGGGGGATCCGCTGTTAAATCACCCAACGTTACAGGCACGATTACGACCAGAGATATTAGCACAAGGCAGAGACCTTGCTTTACAGGCATTACTAAAAGTGCCAGATGCCGGAAGAGCGACAAAATCATTTACATTAATAAAGCAAGGGAGAGGAGAGGGATATATCTCATTCTTAGATTGTCTTAAAGAAGCTTTGGAAAAACAAGTCAAAAATGCAGAAGCAAGAGAGGTCCTACTCTTAAAATTAGCCTTTGAAAATGTGAATATGGACTGTAAAAAAAGTGCTTTTGCCTCTAAAAAATCCCTCCTTAATGGATATGATAGAAGCTACCCAAAAGGTGGAGTCAATGTCCCATAATATGGAAACATTAGCTACAGCTTTTGCCACTGCAATGAAAGTACAGCAATCATGTTTCTCCCGTGGTAAAACTGGACATTTTAAAAGAGATTGCCCACAACTAAGAAAAAGAGATACGACGAGCTCTAAACAGATATGGACTTGAAATAGCCCCTGAAAAAGTGCAAAAAACTGAGCCTTGGAAATATCTGGGCTGGAAAATCCTGCAACAAACAATTGAACCTGCAAAAACAAAAAGGGGGAATGCCAGGAGCCACTCCAGCAGACAGACAAAGTAAAGCCGTGTATGTGTTAAACTACCTGAATATGTCTGAAAATAATATTCCTGTTATTATCTCTCATTTTCTGTCTCTTCAATCAAAAGATTTAATAGCCACCGCCACAAAGGGCTTGATTGGAGTCGGCAGCCTTTCTCAAACCTTTCAAAGTACCCACCTGCTCAGTATCAATACCCAAGAAGGGTCTACATTTACTGTATGGTCATATGTGACAAATTTGCCCATGAGCCTGTTGGGGCGAGATGTAATGTCCCAATGTGGCTTCACCTTAAATTGCCCTGAAAATTTTCAGTAGCGGCCATTGATAAGCGACCGACAATGTAACTTATTTGGAAAAAAGAAACACCCATTTGGATAGATCAATGGCCGCTCCCCAAAGAAAAGGTCGCTGCCCTTCAAGAACTGGTCAAAGAAGAACTTCAACAAGGACATATCACTCCTACAACCAGCCCCTGGAATTCTCCTGTATTTGTTATAAAAAAGAAGAGTGGAAAATGGCAACTGCTACATGACTTGAGACAAATAAACGAAGCTATGGAAGAAATGGGAGCGCTCCAACTCGGCTTGCCCTCGCCAACAATGATACCCCGAAATTGGGACATAATCATAGCAGACTTAAAAGACTGCTTCTTTACTATCCCACTACATCCTACGGATGCACCGCGTTTTGCGTTTTCGGTACCAAAAATTAACTGAGGCGAGCCAATGGATAGATACCTCTGGACTGTCCTGCCTCAAGGAATGAAGAATTCTCCAACAATCTGTCAAACATATGTGGCTAAAGCCATACGTCCTGTACGACTAAAATTCCTGGAAATGTATATCTATCACTGTATGGACGACATTTTACTAGCAGGCCCCACGAACACCATGGTGCGTGAAGCACTACCTGTTTTAAAATATGCTTTGCAAAGCAAAGGACTGCAAATCGCACCAGAAAAAATTCAAATGGAAGCACCATGGAAATATCTTGGGTGGAAAATCTTACAACAAAGTATCCAACCTCAAAATGTGATCATTTCAGCAGACATAAAAATCTTGAATGATGTACAAAAACTATTGGGAAACATAAATTGGATTAGAGCGCAGTGCGGTATTGATAACTACACATTAACACCCTTATTTGAGCTACTTGAAGGAGATACCGATATTAACGCACCACGCCAATGGACGACCGAAGCAAAAAACACACTGAGAATCATAAATGAAAAGCTCTCACTGCAACAATGTCACCGATGACTTGAAAATTTACCCATACAATTATATATCTGCAAGCAAAACCAACAGCCTCTAGCAATCATCGGACAATGGGAGAACAAAGGAGTAGACCCTCTCATAATGTTGGAATGGGTGTTTTTGCCACATCAACCTGCGAAAACCCTGGCTACTCGTATTGAAATGTTCGCCACCTTGATAAAAAAGGGCAGAGAACGGATTGTAGAAATGGCTGGAGAAGAGCCTCATCTCATTGTCCTTCCTGTCATAAAGGACTACTTAGATTGGTGCTTACAAAATAGTCTAGAACTTCAAATGGCCTTGGCAGGGTTTAGTGGAAGAATTGATACTCATCACTCCCCCCCCCAAATGTTCACCTTTTACAACAATGTGAAAATTGAAGAGGCGCCACTATACCTGTGGCAACCGGTTAAGGGTCAAACGGTGTTCACCGATGGCTCAGGGAAAACAGGAAAAGCAGTCATCACATGGCAAAAAGAAGGTCAATGGTTCACCTCAATTAGTCGAGTTGCATGCCATTACCATGGCTTTTAGAGAATGGCCTCTAACTCCATTAAATACTGTATCAGACTCACTATACGCTGTAGGAATTGTGCAACGCATTGAAAGGGCACAACTAAAACATATACTGAAAGAAGCCTTGTTTTTGAAGTTTAAGGAGCTATTATTCTTAATAGAACAACAAAAACATCCCTATTGTGTAATCCACATTAGAAGCCATACAAACTTACCCGGGTTCTTTACAGAAGGAAATGCATGAGCCGACTACCTAACGAACATTGCATTACATACCCCAGTACCAAACACACTTTCTCAAGCTCAATTATCGTATCAATTTTTCCACCAATCTGCC
The DNA here is from genome assembly GCF_965183815.1 of Platalea leucorodia. Lineage (NCBI taxonomy): Eukaryota > Metazoa > Chordata > Aves > Pelecaniformes > Threskiornithidae > Platalea > Platalea leucorodia. The sequence goes on from NW_028121304.1 coordinate 21,979, forward strand.
AAAGCTCTTGTGAAACAATTTGCAATCTCTATGGGGGATGCAAAACTCATTGTGCAAACATGTCCAGACTGTCAGCAACCACCATCCCACCCATGCTTGCGACAAACCCTAGGGGACTCTCTTCCGTTCAGCTCTGGCAAACTGACGTGACTCATGTACCGGACTTTGGTCGGCAGAGATATGTTCATGTTTCCATAGATACCTACTCCCATGCAATCTGGGCCACTGCAATGACAGGTGAAACTAGCCGGCATGTACAAAGCCATTTCCGAGCTGCCTTTGCAGCGCTTGGTATTCCAAAAGAAAGAAAAACAGATAACGGCCCTGCATATGTCAGCCATGCGACACAAAAATTTTTCCACACATGGGGTATCACTCATAAGACAGGGATACCCCATTCCCCCACAGGGCAAGCTATTATAGAACGTGCAAACAGAACCTTAAAAACTCTATTGCAAAAACAAAAAGAGGGGGAAGCTCAGGAATCTCCCCAAAACAGATTAGGAAAAGCTATATATGTACTAAACCATTTATCGCTGCCTTTTCAACATGAAGATGTCACACCCATAGTCAAACATTTTAAAGCTATGGAGTCGGGAATGGCACATATATCAGAGGAGAAGGCGATGGTAATGTAGAAAAATTTAAATACTGGGTGTTGGGAAGGGCCATATCGGCTACTAACTTGGGGTCGAGGGTATGCTTGTGTCTCAACAGATGTAGGACCTAAGTGGGAACCTGCAAGGTGCATAAGACCGGCTCTTGCATCGGATAACAAGAACGAACAGCAGAAGACACTGAACTCCGAGAAGACTGATAGGGAATGACTTATTAGATAACTCCAAATTAATCCGTAAAGCAATCAAAGATTTGAAGTTAGCAAATTACAAGTCAGTGATGGATTTGATTGGCTGAATCACTTAGTAACAAGTTGGGGAATTGGCGGGTGGATAATGTCTCTAATCAAAATGGGTTTTTTCTTGTTACTAATATTTTGCACTATAATAATGGTAGTTTCTTGTCTAGTGTCTTGGGTATAGAAAATGCTATAGAATATGATTAAACAAGCTTTTCTGATAGAAAAACAAAAAGGGGGATTTGTAGGAATAAATGAGATTGTGTTTTACTTTGACGAGATGCAGCTGTGGCCTTGAGGCTTGTTACAAACAAGTCTGTGAAACTCAGAGGCAGAAAAATAAGGATGAGATTGGATACATCCCTGAAAGAGGAATTTGCATGCACCAGCTTGAAGAACCAATAAGTAACCCTGAAGAGACGCGTGGACAAAAGACAGTAGCCAATGAAATGGGCTTTGCTTGCTCGTGAACACTAAATCATATTATAAAAGGGATAGATTGTAAAAATAAAGGGTCTTCGCTTGTCTTCGCCTGAACTCATATGCGGAGTCCGTGTCTCATTCCCTTCAACTACCTACTCTCCAGCAGTGCCACCTTTGCCTTCATCTTCCTCTTGCTTAACCTCTCATCATCTCCTCTCCTCTCCTCTCCTCTCCTCTCCTCTCCTCTCCTCTCCTCTCCTCTCCGCTCCGCTCCGCTCCGCTCCGCTCCGCTCCTCTCCTCTCCTCATCTCTCTGGCCTTTCCCTTCAGAACCTCACAATCCCTGTCCTCCTTCTACATCCTGTGAGACATGAGTTAGGCTTAGGAGAGGGGTTGAAGATGAGGCGATTTGAGGGAAAGGATTAGGGTTTAGGCCTCAGGCATCTGGTGAGGGTTTCAGCTTTGGCATTAGTGTTCAGGGTAGGGCTAAGGATGAGAGCTCCAGGTTAGGTATTGGGCTTAGGTTTTAGGGAAAGGCTTAGGGTGAGCTGGGCAGTGCCAGCCCTGAGGGGCAAGGGTGTGTAGGTACTCTGCATGCTTCCATGCACGTGGTGACGAGAGGGAAACCTCAGCTGCTGATGACCAAAAGCATCATCATTCTGATGGGCTAGGGATTAGCACTGGGCACCTTGGCTCAACAGGGCACATCCGAGGGGCTACACGACACAGGACATCTCTGTCTCCTTTCTTTGTCATCCTGAAATCACTGCCTCTGATTTTCTGCTCTAATCAGCCCCCAGGGAGGCACGCTTCAATTTCCTGAAGCAGCTTCATCACCCACAGCCCTCAGCAGGCCCTACCAAACCTCCAAGACTCATTGTTCCTGCCATGGCCCTCCACGCTCAGTGACTTTCCCCTGGGAGTTTGTTAGTGTGCAGCAACCGTAATGAGTTTATTCTTGCATCTCAATTTCTACATGGTTGCAGAGGGACTTTTAGGAGAGACCGTCTCAAGGAAGGGTTTTGCTAAGTGTGGTGATGTTAACAAGCACATGATGGAACACAGGATCCTTTTTTTCTCAGTCGTAACTCAGTCATGCTTTGAATACTGACTGTAAAATGTTCCCACACAACACCCCAACTTCATTTGCTAGAGGTGGGCATGGGATCAGGAGGCACAGACAGCTAGGTAGATGTGACCACAGGAAGATGGGCGGGGAGATCACTAGAGACATGCGTTGGTGGCAAGGCTCTGGGCTGGAAATTTGGCCAAGAATAAGGCAAAGTTGATTTAATCTGCCAAACTGTCTCTTTAGCCAACTCGCTAATCGCGTGTATATTTAAACATTTCTTCTTTACCTGTCTAACATATGTCTTTTATGGTCATTGCTTGAGGAAGGTGAACCTTATTGGAGGCTTGGACTTGGCATACAGTTGAGGAGCTCGTTGAGTTTTTTAATTTGTATCATGTTTTACTTCTGTTGGTTCAAAATTGATGAGAATCCTGTGACTATTTACAGCCAAGTCTCAGGGTAAATCAGGTGTGAATTGGTGCAAAGGATTTGTAACATTCAGCTGCAGACTTCAATGTGGAAGTCTGATATAGGAAAAGATTGCAAGTCCCAGGTGGCCCCTGAGAGAAACGGTGGGGCTGGGGAGGTGGGGAGGAAAGTTGCCCATACAGTGGGGGACCTTGAGGATACAACTGTTGCTACCTCTCCAGATCTCCTTAGGAGACCCTCTGGATCAATATCAATTGGAGAAAGCTGCTATCACTTCTTCTGTAAAATGAAAAAATAATTCAATACCCCCTCAAAATGAAAAAAAAGCCACTTTTTATTGAGTTCTGACTGAAATCTTCCACTTTAAGTAGACTCCTGAAACCTCTCCAATTAGCTGTACAAGTCTTGAAGCCCTGAAGAAAATTATGGAGGAGATGTGCCTCATAGGGCTTTCTGCACTTTAATGAGCCCCTTGGTGGATTTGGTGCTGAGTCCATGAACCTCAGATACTGTGAGGAGGCTGAACAACCTCTCAAGGAATTAAAGTCAGAAGCAAACAGCAAAGTGCCTTGGAGCATTAATTGGCCCCACTGAGGGCCATTACAGACCTAACCTCTCCCTGGATTTGTTAGAGCAGAAAATTGGAGGCTGTGATTACAGGTAGACAAAGGCACTGTGCAGGTGGATCTGATGCTGAGTAAAACTTGATATATTTTGTCATGCCAAGCGGTCAGCCCTGGAAAGGGGGATCCTGTACCTCGTACTGGCTCAGGGCTCTTCCTGGAGCAGTGTGATGTGGGGTGGGCAATGCTGAGTGAAGGACAATGATACTGGACATCCCAGCCTCCCTGGGGCATGCAAGGAAGCAACGAGGCCCCAGTTCCATGAGATTAACATGTCTCCTTTCAGGCCTTGGTAGCAGAGACAACGGCCATAGCCAAGGGGACAAAGATCTGGAGGCTGTGGACACCAAACTTATTTCCTCACCTTGCACCCGCCACGGCATCTCCTTGCCTCTACTCATATCTCTTCTTCCTCCCTGTCTGTTCCTTGAAACACAAAGCTCTGGGCCGATCCAGGTTCCCTGTGGATGACCTCTAGGCACCATAACACTACCCTTCAAGGGACATTTCTTTCTCTTACTGTCCAAGATCAACTTGGTGATGCTTTTCCTTTCTCACGTGGTTTCCTACTACAAAGGAAAGCTCCATCATCTCTGAAAACACCCTGAAACTACCTGAAACTTGTACTTTCAGGCTACCCTTTTATTCCTGCACAAGTCTCCACCAGGACAAGGAAGCCTAGATCCTTCAGCCTTCCCACACAAGTCACATGCTTAATGCCCCCTAAACCCACCTTTGCAGGCATCCTCTGGACACTCTCCTGTTCCTCCCCACTCCTCAGAATGGAAAGCTCCACAGACTGTTACAGGTGTGGCCACACCAGCGCTGAATCGAGGGGGGTGATAACTCCTTGTGTCTGGGTGGTCATACTCCTCCTAAGGCAGCTCCATATGCAGCTGGCCTTATTTGTGGTGAGCCTTTACCAGTGGCTCATAGGGCATCCCTCATAATGCCCAGGGCCTTCTCCTCAGACTCACTCCTCAGCTGGTCCTCTCCCACTTTGCCCCTTCTCCTTGTAAAACTTGAGGAGGTTGCTGTTGGCCAAATCCCCAGGTATCTCAAGGTCCCCGTGCACTGAAGTTCCAGCACATCAGCATTTAAGGTATGTGTGCAGATGGCTCGTGCTGAGTCATGGTTCCTCTAACAAGACCACAACTTGAGTAGATGTAGGACAGTACAGGTAAGAAAAAGGAATACTAGTTGAGTGGAATTGATGATGAAGGTGGAAAGCGCCACTGTAACGATCTCAGAAACACCAAGGCCAAAGAAAGGAAATGCAGGGCCAATGAGGAAGTGGTGAAAAGGGGCTGGCTGTTTGTATTGGAGGGCATGAGGACTGTCCAAGAGAAGAACTTGAAAGGGGGAAAAGAGTGGAAAAGGGAGTGAAAAGTGAAGCAAAGGATATGGTCAGGACTGTTTCCCAGAATCACAGAACCACAGAACGTCTTGGGTTGGAAGTTACCTTTAAAGGCCATCTAGTTGCATCCCCCTGCCATGGGCAGGGACGTCTTCCACTAGATCAGGTTGCTCAAAGCTCTGTCCAACCTGACCCTGAACGAGGAATGGGGCACAGGAATGGTCCTCCCAGTTTGGTGACATCAACAGACCTGCTGATGGTTGCGTCCTCCAGGTCACCTTATAAAAGTGCACCTTATAAATTGCACAGGGCCCAGGAAAGACTTCTGTGCTACCCCACTTGTCAATGACCTGAGGTAGGGTATGACTTTGTAATCAATGGACATGAAGTAAATATAGCAGATGGAGAAGCCAAAAATGACAAAAGGAGTGGTGGACGTCAGTGGGGCCACTTAAGACCACGCCTGACAGCAAGGAGGTATTAGCCACGGTGGCCAGAAACCCACTGATCCATGGCCGAGCTGCCAGCTGCAGGCAGGATCTGACCCTCAACAGGGCTGCATATTGCAGCAGTCTGCAGATGGGCACATAGCGATCAGAGGAGATCACCTCCAAATGGAAATGGCTCTGTCCCCTGTCAGGAAGTTGGCCAGCAGCTTAGAAAGGATGGAGGAGCTGCAGCAGGCCTCCAGGCAGGACAAGTGTCCCAGGAAGAGGTACACAGGGGTGTGAAGGTGCTGGTCAACTACCACCAGCACAATCATGGAGAGGTTTGTAGCCAGGGTCATGGCGTGGAGCATCAGGAAGAGCAGGAGGAGAGTAACCTGCAGCCCATTGTGACTGCTGCATCCCAGGAGCACAGCTGTTTCATCCAGGCCATGCAAAGGCATCCTGCATGCTGTGGGGCAGTTTCGCAAGCATGCGCTCACTCCATAAGACTGCAAGGCACCGTAGGAAGCAGAAGCCAGGTGGGAAGGTGGAGCTGTGTTATCTGCTGGTGTGAGCACAGCCCTGAGTAGCACAGTTGGGAGTGACAGTTGGTCCTTACACCACTCACCGCCGTGTAGCATAGGACCTGCAGCAGGTGAGTTTGGGGCCTGGATGGTGTCACCTGTTGTCCTGAGACATATGTGAACACCCTGGTTATGTCCTCATTAAAGAGGAGCGCAAGCACGTCTCAGGACTCTGTGCATATCCAGAGGAGCAAGAGTGACAGCAATGGGGAGGCCTGAAGCATGCCTTGAAATCTTCAAACATCCCACCCATCTTCAGGAAGAGCAAAAAGGAAGGTCAAGGGAACTACAGGCTTGTCAGCCTCACATCCATCCCTGAGAAGATGATGGACCAGATCCTCCAGGAAGCCATTTCCAAGCACCTGAAGGCCAAGAATGGGATTGGGAAATGCCGACAAACTCAAGAATGGCAAATTGTGCCTGACCAACGTGAATGCCTTTTGCAATGACATGACAGGCTTTTTGGGTGAAGAGAGAGGGGGATGTAGTAGTCCTTGACAGCTTGGTGAAAAGGGATGACTGGAACCTCACAAAGTTCATCGAAGACTAATGCCTTGTTAATCTTGTCGCTGTGCTGGGACAACTCCATGTGCAGACCAGGCTGGGGATGACTGGCTGGAAGGCTGCTCTGCAGAAGAGGACTTGGGAGTCCATGTGGACAGCAAGCAGGACAGGATGGAGCAGTGTGCCCTTGGGACAAGGAATACCAGCCATAGCTTGGGCTGCATTAGCAAAATCAGAGCCATCAGGGAAAGGGAAGTGACCCTTCACCTCTACTTGGGGACTGCATCACAACTGATGTGTCTAGTATGGGTCTCCCCAGCACAAGAAAGACCCTCATAGACTGTGGATAGTCCAGCAGAGGCCAGAAAGATGGCTGGGGCCTGGAGCACATTATGTACCAGGAGAGGCTGAGAGCACCAGATTGGGGTTTTTCTGAGAAATCCTTCAGAGCCGAACACTGGAGTAAGGGCCCAGGGGAGACAGTGGTGTCTCAGCCAATGGAGATATTCCACATTTGTTGAGACAAGGCCCAGAGCCCCTGATCCAGCATGAGTTGTCTGAGAACGAGCTTGGAGTAGAGACCAATTTTTGCGGGAGCTACGGCACATCAGGTGTGGGTGTCAGTATGAAACTGATTTCTTCTTTGTCGTAATGGTGGTGGAGTTGGGTATCAGAGTTGTGCCTGCAGGCACCCCCCACTGCACTGAAGTCATTACAGCCCAATAAATTCTTCTTCCTTTTGAAAAAAGTCTTTCTATCTGTGAGCGTTTGTGCAACACTCAGAGCTCCCACTCAGTGGAACTTACTTTGGGATCCAATAGTTCCCCTGTGCACCAAAAAGAATCCTGGTGTGAGGACATCCTGCAGAGCTCACGCATGCCCCCAGCACAGCGTGAGTTCTTCTGCAAAAAACATTCCTGGGCTGGCATGTAGCACATGTTGTGGGCTGAGGAGCATCACAGCCCGTCTCCAAGGACAGACTGGCCAGGATCTCCTGGGACCATGCAGGAAGGTCGTGGTGACTGCTCGAAGCAGAGACAGGCACTGTGAGTAACTGCATGGGCTCAGAGAAGGGCACACAGAGAAAGCTCAAGGCCCAGCACAGAGGGACTGTGGCAGTGCCTGTGGGCTGACAGTGGGCAGAGCTGGGGACCGTTGGGTGAGAAGAGACCTCTTCAGCTGGGTCAGCAGAGCCCCACTGCCCCACATGCTCTCAAACACTACATGGACCGGGGTGCATTGAGGAGTGGTGAAATGTCACCCCAGAACAGGCCCCATGGCAGCCCTCTCTGCTTCCTCTGCAAGTAGACCCCTACTCGGCAGCCCCCCACCGCTGCCTGCCCATGCCCAACCCCAGTTGAATCCCACTTTGGTGTTTGCAGACAGCCGTGATGCAGGGTCTGGCAGCGTCTAGGCCAGGAGAGATTGCCCAGGTCTGGCCATGCCCCCTGCAGGCACTGAGCCCAGTAGGAGGATGGAGCTGGCCATGCAGCAAAGGTCCTTCCCTGGGCCTGGGGTGTACGGCCAGAGGTGGAAATGGACAGGGTACAGGGCTGGTTTGTTCCAAGTGCCCTGGGGGCAGCTTCCCCAGGGTGTCCAGGGACCACGGCACAGACTGGCTCATCTCTTGTCCACCTTTGATACCCTGTTTCCTTCTCCATGAGACCTGGCTCTGTACCACGATCGCTATTCTGAGTCTCCATTCACTGCCCAGACCTGGGCACATGGAGAATCGCCACCCTCTCCTCACACCTCCAGACTCCTTTCCAGAGGGAACAATATATGCCATCAGCCCTGGCATACATGTGGCAGTCTAAAGAGCTAACGGGCAGCTCATGCAGCACCTCCACAGCCCCTGGACACCAAGAAGGTAGCATTTACAACAGCATTTGTGTCTAATAGATTCCAGTTGTACTGTGAGCTTATGTAAGAGACTGAAGTGTTAAGAACAATTGTCTCAAAGCTTGCTTGTGTGTGTTTATCTGATAAGACCAGACAGTAGACCACTCTTTTGTGTGACAAGACCCAAGGGCAGACCACTCTTTGGCTTATCAAGTACCACCATCTGGCAAGGAAACTTTTGCAAACTTGCTGAAGCAGCAGGCCATTCTTTGGCTTATCAGGCAGCACCAAGAATAGGACACCAACTGGTATCTGGTCAGGCTGCTTGCCCCACCAGTAGCTGTGCATGTGTTGGGTACGTGATGTTGTCCTGGGTAACCAAATGGAAACGAGAGGGCAAACTCCCTCTCCAACACCAGATAAAAGACGGCACAACGAAACCTGAGTGTGGCCATCCACCACCGAAAAACTGAAGACAGGACCAACAGGATGCCGCTGGATCCATGGTGGTGACTTGTGGGATATCTGAAAAACCAAGGACATGTAGTGAGCAACCCAGACTCAGACTATGTGGACTTAATCTGCATTTAACACAAGAGGAATTCAAGGATGCTGCGAAGGTCGACTGCGGTTTGGAAGACATGAAACAAGCAGATTAAGAGGAAGAAACTATTGGCTTGCAATGTTGAAAACAAGATATGGGAGGAGCGGGCGGTGCGTGTGAACTATTGTTATGAACGAATCAGAATATTGCTAGCAGCGCATGAACAGTATATTGCCAACCATAGTTAACCAATTAGCGATAAGTTTATGCATGATTAGGAAGGCAAGAAACTATATTAACTAAGCTGTGTATGTAATAAACCGACATTTTGCTTGATCATATTGATCGTGTGCTGTGTCCGTGACTTCCGCGTCAGCAGGTGGCGCCCGAACAGGGACCCTCAGATCGGAGTCGGATTTTCTGACGAAACCGAGAACGGAGGGGGCAGAAGCCGGCCGAAGGTGAGTGCTGCCCCAGCACTCGGGAGACGCTAGCGCGAAAGGTGGAATCTCACCCTGATCAGGTGAGCGGCCCGGGAGGAGATGGGGGCTACCATGACAAAAGAAGAGTCAGCGGTGTTTAAGCTCCTCCAACATATCCTCTCAACGAGAGGTATAAGTTATGACTCGTCTACTCTGAAAGCATTATTGCTCTGGGCAAAAGGAAAGGATTTGATCCCCACGGTTGGAGTTGCCTTTGATGCTATGACATGGCAGAAAATAGGGGCAGAACTGTGGGAAGAAATAAGTAAAGGATCCAAAGAGGCGAGCAAATTCCCCACTGTGTGGAGACTGATTAATGAAACTTTAAAAAGCATGGGGGAGGAGCGGCAAGTCGCTGCATCGGCATTCGCGGCTTTGACTCCAGGGGGCGGGCCCACCTCTGCACCAGTATGTTGTTTTCGGGTCCGACAATCCCTGCAGCGACCCCAGCCCGCGTTGCAGGAGGGGTCCGGATCCTAGCAGGGACTGCAACTGCAGCTCCCACCACCACCGAAGTGCAGTCACCAGAAAAAAACGCTGCGGAGGCTACTCCGCCATCGCCCGATGTACCACAGTCAGACCACCCTCCGAGTTACGATGAGGCCGATCCACCAAATCGACCTCCCTCACCGGTGGCGACCACCTCACTTTACCCTCCTTTGCCACCAGGTGGCGAAGAGGAGGAGGAAAACAATGGTGTGCTAGAGGAGAAAGCTGAATTACAGGAATTGATAAAAAGACTAGAGACTTTAGAAGCGCGATTGGCGGCCCCGCCAGAAAACCCACCAACGTCACTGTCCGCATTATACCCAGGACGGTCAGCACCCGACGTTTTTGCTCCAACTAGGACACCGGTGGAAACTGGTGCTTTTCCGTCTTTGCCACCACAACAACCATTGGGGGCGGGGCGTATTCGGGCAAGGGATGTTGGTGGGAGGAGTTGGGGATCCGTCAATGCGATGGAAAGGTGTTATCCGAGATGCCATAATAGAGGGACAGGTGTTACCCATGGCTTTTCCTGTTGTAGTTGATAATAACGGGAGAGGTGTATGGGAAGCACTGGACTGGAAAATACTGAAAGAAGCGAAAAGTGCTGTGACTCAATATGGTTTAAAATCACCATATACTCAATCTATATTACAGCACATTTTTTCAGCACAGTTATTAACTCCTTATGATTCTAGAATGATTGTCCAGATGCTATTACCACCATCGCAACAATTACAATTTTTCCAACATTGGCAAACTGCCTGCGATAGGGCAGCTTCAATACCTCGACAACAAGGCGATCCGTTATTCGGAATCCAGGCTCAAATGTTAATGGGCGCAGGGCCTTTTACGCAACCTGATTGGCAAGCGCAGTTTGCTACCGAGGCATTGCAATTGAGTCAGGAGTTAGCTTATAAAGCTCTTATTAACGTGCATGATGAGAAAATTAGACCTGCTTTTACCGCTGTAAGGCAGGGACCCACTGAATCGTACGGCAAGTTTATTGATCGTTTGCACGCTGCAATTATGGCTCATCCAGATATGGATGAGGGAATGAAAGTAAAGTTCTTAGATATGCTTGCTTTTGATAACACTAATGAAAAAACAAAAAGAGCACTCAGTGTGTTGCCAAGAGGATCCAGCACAGGACAGTTGCTAGAGGCTGCTGAGCGAATGTTAGAACAAGAAAAGGCTGCGGTTATGGCCGCAGCTGTAGGTGCAGCAGTGAAGCCGTTGGTATCAAAAAAGCAAGGGGGAAAAAAGGACAAGAAGTGCTTTAATTGTGGAAAACTAGGCCATTTTAAAAAAGAATGTAGGAGTCCAATTAATACTGAGGGTTGGAAAGAAAAATGGTGTACGAATTGTAAAAAAGATAATCACGACACCCAAGAATGTCGAAAATCGGGAAACATGGCGCGGAGCGCGCCACACCCACGCATGAAGACACAAGTGCAGGGTGCTTGGACCGCTGCGCAGCCGCCACAGCCGGTAGCGCCAGAGTGGACCTGGCAACAGCAGTAGACATAACCTTAACAACGTCTGAGGTTAAATTAATTGATTCAGATCAACAAGGACCTCTAGGGCATGGGTTGAGTGCATTGCTCATAGGCCGTTCTTCAATATCACGAAAAGGTATATTTATAGTACCAGGACTCATCGATGCGGATTTCTGCGGAACCATAAAGATTATGGTATATACCTTAACGCCACCACTTACAATACCAGCACAGTCTAAAATAGCTCAATTAATACCATTTCATGCGTGTGTCCCTAAAGCGCATTCAATTGTACGTGGGCATGGAGGTTTTGGATCCACAGGAGTACCAAATGTGTTATTAGCAATAGATATTGCCAAGGGAAAACCTGAAGAAAGGGTAACATTAAGACATCCTAAGGGACAATCTGTAGTACTGTCAATGTTAATTGACATGGGGGCAGATATAACTATTGTCCCTATCACAAAATGGCTTCGTAATTGGCCACTGGTACCTGCAGCTACCAGTGTTGTGGGAGTCGGGGGGGCACAATGCACGATGATTAGCAAATTACTGATAGCATTCAATTTTGAAGACGGTGCCACTGTTACCACAAGGCCATATGTAATGCACTTGCCTGTAGCTCTTATAGGTCAGGATATATTATCCCAAATGGGAGCCAAACTTGTAACCCAGCATTTTTAGGAGCGGCCATGGTTGAGCAGCACATCTTAAAACTCACCTGGACTACGACAACGCCAGTGTGGGTAGACCAGTGGCCGCTGAAACAGGAGAGGCTGCATATTTTACAAAATTTAGTTAAAGAACAGTTAGAAGCAGGTCACATTGTGCCTTCCACAAGCCCTTGGAACACACCCGTTTTTACCATCCCGAAAATCTGGAAAATGGCGATAGTTGCATGATTTACGAGCGGTGAATGCTGTAATGCAAAATATGGGGGCATTACAGCCAGGATTACCCTCCCCTGTGATGATCCCAGAAAATTGGGACTTACTCATCATTGATTTGAAGGATTGTTTTTTTACTATTCCTTTGCATCCTGAAGATGCAGAAAAATTTGCATTTACAGTACCATCAATCAATAAACAGGAACCAGCAAAAAGATACCATTGGGTGGTACTACCTCAAGGAATGAAAAACTCACCTGCTCTGTGTCAAAATTTTGTAGCATGGGCCTTACAACCATTCCGAATGAAACATCCATTTTTACTAGTTTTTCACTATATGGATGATATCTTAATTGCTGGAGAAAAAATGGATGTGGAAGGAACTTTACAAAGGTTAATAGAAACCTTAGAATCGAAAGGTCTTAAAATTGCTCCAGAAAAGGTACAACGACAAAATCCATGGCAATCTTTAGGATGGACAATTACTGGGAGCACAGTCAGACCACAGAAGATCATACTCAAAACAGACATTAAGACGCTCTCAGATGTTCAAAAACTAATGGGAGATTTACAGTGGGTAAGGTCAGTTAGTGGAATAACTAATGATGATCTAGCTCCCTTGATGCCTCTGTTGGGAACCTCAACCAGAGCCAATGAACGACGAAGCCTGATGAAGGAACAAGAGCAGGCATTGGATCACATTATAAAAAAGGTTTTGACAACAGTTGTACAAAGAAAAATTAGTGATTTGCCTTTGCAATTTTTAATTGTTAACTCATCACCCAACCGAGAACACTTAATAGGACTGATAATCCAAATAGATAGCCCACACATCAACATTTTAGAGTGGGTATTTTGATCCTATCAGCCAAAAAATACCGTCTGTACACGGATTGAACTATTAGCTAATATGATCATCAAAGGCAGAAGAAGGATTTGTGATCTGACAGGACAAGAACCTGAAACCCTGTTTGTACCTATAGCACAGAATTATTTAGATTGGCTTTTAGCAACATCAGAAATGTTTCAAATCGCTTTAGCTGAATATCCAGGTACTGTAACCAATAACTATCCTTCCACGAAAATTTTGCCGCTTTTACAAAATCAGGACTTTGAAGACATCCCTTATAGATCAGAAGTACCAGTTGAAGGGCTTACAGTATTTACAGATGCTGGTAGAAAATTGAAACGAGCTGCTATTGCTTGGTATGACAATAATCAATGGAATCATCAACTTCTTACAGGTCATACCGCCGACTCTTTACAAACCCTCGAGCTGAGAGCGGTGTTACGGGCCTTTCAACGCTGGCCCGACAAACCTCTAAAGGTAATTTCAGATTCGCTCTACGTAGTAGGAACGGTACAGCGCCTGGAATGCTCTATGATCAAATCACTGAAGAATAACACCTTATATATGTTATTAATGCAACTTTTATTTTTATTGAATCAACACACTAAACACTATTTTGTGACACATATTCGTAGCCATCAATTTGATCAAGGCTTGTCGACTGGAAACAACATAGCCGACAAGTTGGTTGCTACCATCCGGAAAAATCAAAATATTAACCTGTTTGAGCAGGCCCGTTTATCTCATGAATTTTCACATCAATCTGCAAAAGTATTGGCGAAACAATTTGATTTAAAACTATCAGATGCCCGAGGCATCGTCCAATCCTGTCCTGCCTGCCAAAAATCAGGATTCGGTATAGGTCTTGGGGTCAACCCTCGAGGTCTGGGAGCCCTACAATTATGGCAAATGGATGTCACCCACATCACAGAGTTTGGACGGCAAAAATATGTACACGTCAGCATTGATACTTACTCGCCTGCAATCTGGGCCACTGCTCAAACAGGGGAAACAGGCAAACATGTTGTAAAACATGTGTGTGCAGCCATCGCTGCTTTGGGGATTCCTCAAGAGATAAAAACAGATAATGGCCCTGCATATATCTCTAAAGCATTCGAACATTTCTGCCACTTGTGGGGCATTCGCAGAATCACAGGCATACCACGCTCTCCTACAGGACAGGCGATCGTAGAACGCGCACATGCTACGTTAAAATCGCTGTTGCAAAAACAAAAGGGGGGAGAAATAGCCCCTGCTGAACGTCTTGCAAAAGCGATTTACGTTTTAAATTATTTACGGTTAACAGGGTACCGTGAATCTCCTCCAATTGTTATACACCATATGTCATTTCAATCGGGAATACAGAAGATCGATTCAGTCTCGGTAAAAGTACGATACCGTGACTTAAAAACTGGAGAATGGGAGGGTCCTGCAGAAATTAAGATGACAGGTCGAGGATATGTTTGTGTTTTGACAGACGAAGGTCCGAGGTGGGTGCCTAGCCGCTGGGTGAAACCATGGAGAGAAGAGTCGGGACCACAGCAGGAGTTACCATGATATGTTTTCTCACGTCATTCCTCTCCATCATTGGTAGTGGTCACTCATGGATTTCAGTACAACCACGTACAAATGTTTGGGTAACTCTAGCTAATAAAACAGGGCAAGATTCAATCTGTTTAGCGGCAGCAAATGCAGGCAACCCATTTATGACATGTTTAGTGGGGACTCCGATTGGCGGTAAAGAGTGGGAGTATGTTTGTAACTCCTCCACCATCAGGCATGCACGCAGAGATATAGCTAACGACGTCAATGATTTTGAATATTAAAAACCAAACCCACAGATCTTGAAGAAGTATTGAAAAATATTCAAAGGATTGTAAGTCAGATTTAGATTTCTGGACAACAGAAAAAACAACTGTAGAAAGACTAGCTTTTTAGGTTTTAATTCATGGTTAGCTGGGTTAGGCATTTCAGGTTGGGGAAAAGATCTAATTATCCATGGGTTTATATTATTATTGGGATTATTATTATTAACTATACTTATATTAAGATGTGTTTTTAAATATTTCATGAAAGCCGTGGAGCGTATGATGAATGGAGTCTGGATTGCTCAAAAACAAAAAGGGGGATTTGTGGGATATCTGAAAAGCCAAGGAGATGTAGTGAGCAACCCAGACTCAGACTATGTGGACTTAATCTGCATTTAACGCAAGAGGAATTCAAGGATGCTGTGAAGGTCGACTGCGGTTTGGAAGACATGAAACAAGCAGATTAAGAGGAAGAAACTATTGGCTTGCAATGTTGAAAACAAGATATGGGAGAAGCGGGCGGTGCGTGTGAACTATTGTTATGAACGAATCAGAATATCGCTAGTAGCGCATGAACAGCATATCGCCAAACATAGTTAACCAATTAACGATAAGTTTATGCATGATTAGGAAGGCAAGAAACTATATTAACTAAGCTGTGTATGTAATAAACCGACATTCTGCTTGATCATATTGATCGTGTGCTGTGTCCGTGACTTCCGTGTCAGCAGCCATCTTCCTGTCTCGGCAGGATGAACTGAAATTCAGCATGGGAGCAGAAAATGAAACTGCAGTTACTGAGTTCATCCTAGAGGGTTTCTCAGGGCTTGATCAAAGCCTACAGCTATTTCTCTCTCTGCTCCTTCTGCTCATATACCTGACAACAGTGATGGGGAACGCAACCATCATTTTCCTCGTGTGTGTGGATCACCGCCTGCAAACCCCCATGTACTTTTTCATCAGCAATCTGGCCTTCCTGGAAATCTGGTTCACATCCTCCACAAGCATCAAATTGTTTGTGATCCTGAGTTCTGGTAGGAGAATGATCTCACTAAGCAGCTGCTTTGCCCAGTCCTGTTTCTATTTTGCCCTGGGCTGTACAGAGATGGTTCTACTTGTCGTCATGTCCTTTGACCGCTACGTTGCCATCTGCCAGCCTTTGCGTTATGCTGCCATCATGAAGCCTCAGCTCTGCATCCACCTTGTTGCTGCTGCTTGGGTCATAGGCATCACAGCCTTCAGTTACCGTCTGGTCCTCCTCTACAAGCTGACTTTCTGTGGTTTGAATAAGATCCACCATTTTTTTTGTGACAACTCCCTATTGTTCACATTGTCCTGCTCTGACCCCAGCCTGCTTTGGAAAACAGACTCTGTTTTATTATCCTTTATCATACTGGGTTCCTTATGTTTAACTCTGGCATTTTACATGGTCATCCTTTTCTGCATTCTGCACCTGCCAGCAGCCGCTGGGAGGAAAAAAGCTTTTACTACGTGTTCTTCCCACCTCACCACCTTGGCCATTGCATATGGGAGCTGCATTGCTCTCTATGTGCGTCCTTCCAGAGATGTTTCCTTGGAGACAAACAGAATTGTGGCTTTGCTGAACACTGTCCTGTACCCAGTCTTAAATCCATTCATCTACAGTCTTAGAAACAAGACTGTGCTACTGGCCCTGAACGAAGCCATTGCCCGTGTAACAGCACAGCTTTTCCCCTAAACCTAATGCATTTCTGGACATAATTCCAATGAGCTGCTATGTTAAATATGCTAAATAATACCAGTGCATAGGTGTGTAACTTCAGGATGCCTCAGGAGTTGCATGTTCTTGTTGGGTTGTCTTAGGTTAAGTGATAGAAGCTCATCTGCACACACAAAGAAGGCACTACTGATGGCAGGAGGAGTAACTCAGTTAACACCCTGCCCCAGCTGCTCCCAGAGCCATCACAGGAGAGCCACCAGCTCATCAAGAGCCCATCTCCACAAAGCGAGAAGAGCACAGAGGCACCGTGGCAGGTGGGAACCCAGATGACGGGCTCCTGAGGAAGGGACATCTTGTCCCAGCTCCTTCCAGGGCTGCCCTGGGAGAGCCATCAGCCCCGTTGTCCAGGTGTGAAACCCACCAAGAGGAGTCACTGCGAGCAGCTCTCTGGATCACCATTTGGACTAAGGGAATTGTTGCCTAGGGGCGTAGGACACATTATGGGACGGAGGGGAAGAGCATTTTTGGATTGCACAGGACTTTTATTATGGGAAGTGTAGGGGAGGACCCTGACCAGTGCAGTCTGTCCTGTCTTCTCATTAAGCTTAATTTCTAGCTCATTCCTGTGAGGGGGAATCTCTCTTCTGCGTGAACACATGAGCGCAGGGGGGTGAGTGCAGCAACTGGAGAAGGACCAGGGGCTCAGGCAGCCCGTATGTCATTAGTGCCAGCAACTGAGAGACCAGAGTGACTGGACTTAAGAGTTTGTGTGTGTGTGTGTGTGTGTGTGACTGGGGTGGTCTGTAGCAGCATCTGGAACGGGGCTGCGGCCTCAGGGGGCTCATATGTCCAGGTGCGTGCAACTGGGGAGGCTGGTATCCAGGGCATCTACTGAGGAGACTGAGCGTCTGAGCCCAGCTGCTGGAGGGATCCACCCTGTAAAAGGTATATATATATAGAACAGAACAGAACAGAGCAGAGCAGAGCAGAGCAGAATAGAACAGAATAGAACAGAATAGTTCAGTTGGAAGGGACCTACAAGGATCATCTAGTCCAAATCCCTGGCCACTTCAGGTCTGACCAAAAGGTAAATCATGTTATCAGCTCACTATATAAGCTGGAGGGAGTTGGCCAGGGGGCAGCGATTGCTGTTCAGGGACGGTCTGGGCATCGGTCAGCAGGTGGTGATTGTGCATCACTTGTTTTATATATTCTTTTATTATTGTTGTTGTTGTTATTATTATTATTATTATTTTTAATTATTATTTCCCCTTCCTCTGCGGTCATATTAAACTGTCTTTATCTCAACCCACGGGTTTTACTTTCTTTTTCTGATTCTCTCCCCCATCCCACTGTGGGAGGGAGGGTGAGCAAGCGGCTGGGTGGTGCTTAGTTGCCGACTGGGGTTAAACCACAACATCCCCTCTTTTGAGCCCCTCGTTATACTGCACCCCAGGGTGCGGTTTGCCCTCTTGGCTGCCAGGGCACACTGCTGACTCCTGTTGAGCCCCCTGCCAGCCAGCACCCCCAGATCCCTCTCTGCAGGGCTGCTCTCCAGCCACTCCCCTCCCAGTCTATACTTGTGCCCGGCATTATTTCATCCTAGGTGCAGAATCCGGCATTTGTTCTTGCTAAACATGGTGAGAGTTGCCTCCTCTGGGTCATGGATACAGCTGTCAGACTGCACAGGGCCCAGGAGTGTTCCCTGTGCTGCCCCATGTTGCCCCAGTATGTCCCACTGGCCTCCAGGTAGGGCATGACCCCTTCACCACTGCTCTCTCAGCCCGATCATCCAACTGGTGTTTCACTCATCTGTTTGTCTGCCCTTCCAGGACGTAATGTCCTAACTTGGGTACAAGAATAGTGAGGGAGAACACGTCACAAATCTTGCTGAAGTTGAGGTGACCAACATCCACTATTGTCCCCTCATGCACAAATGCAGTTACTTCATCATGAAGGCAGTCAGCCTGGTGAGGCATGCTGTACCCTTTGAAAGTCCATGCTGACTGCTTTTGGACACATTCTGCTCTTTAAAGATCCCAGAAATACCACCCAAGAGGTATTGATGGCTTACTCCTCACCAAAGTGAGCTTGTACAGCCTGTGGTTCCCTGGGTTGCTCCTTTGGCTTCTTTCAGAGATGGGTGCAGCATTGCTTTGTCCTCACTCACAAGAGACCTCTACCAATCCCATGACCTTTCAAAAGGGATATTCCACAGAAATATCAGTCTTCCCCTGTAACTTCATTACCACTATTCTGCCTGTTATACGCTGTAATTTCTCTAATCATTTGTGTATTTTCACCTGTCCTGATAAAATAAATAAGTCATCTTATTTACAATTTCCTGATACAATAAAGTCATCTTACCAGTAGACTGTCTAGACAAAGGCACTTTCCATTATTCTCCAGTTTTCTCCTCCCCTTACTCTTTGTTCATTCAGATACCTCTCACGTATGCTGCTGCTTTGGGTTTCCGGGAGTTAAAGCTTTCATGTCTTTCAGTAGGACAATTGCCTTTGTAGCAAACTCTTCTGTTATGTTTATCTCTACCTTTCTGTAGCTATCTATGTAGAACATTTCTCATAAAATTATCCCTTGTAGAAAGGCAACCTCATTACAGGTAGCTTGTAAGTAGCTTATGCTTGAGGAGTGTATTGTATTGTTTCTGAAACTTTATCATGCTTTAGTTTTCTTTGCTTGCAAATAGGAAAAATCCTTCTGTGCCTGTGTGCAGCCAGTTGTCTAAGGAGATGAGGTGGGAGATGGTGCGATGGAGCTGTAACATCGAGTTGCAGACTTCATTGGAGAAGTCTGATGTAAGGAAAAGTGATGTTCTTGCAGCCTTTCAGTACTTAAAGGTAAAGTACCAAAGCTCAAAGCTCAAAGCTCAAGGACAATAAAAAGGGCTGTTTAAAATATCTAAATAGCAAAAGGCAGGCAGGAAATAACATTGGCCCATTACTTGATGGGCAGGGTCACCTCACAAACAGGGACATAGACAAAGCAGAGACGTTTAATGCTTCCTTCGCCTCCGTCTTCAACACCGATGAAGTGTTCTCTGGGCTAGAGAACCATGACTGCAAGAACGACAAACTCCCAACCAACCCGGAACTTGTGCAGGATTTGCTGCTCCAGCTGGATAAGTCAATGGAGCCGGACGGGATTCATCCGAGGGTACTTAAAGAGCTGGCTGATGTCATAGCGAGACCTCTCTCAATGATTTTTCAATGCTCCTGGGAATCTGGGGAGGTCCCAGTTGACTGGAAGCTGGCAAACGTTGTCCCAGTCTTCAAGACGGGCAACAGGGATGACCCCGGTAACTACAGGCCTGTCAGTCTCACCTCTGTGCCTGGCAAAATGAGGGAGACAATTCTTCTGGGAGTTATTGAAAAGCACCTGAAAGACAACGCAGTCATTGGTCCCAGCCAGCACGGGTTCACGAGGAGAAAGCCCTGCTTGACAAACTTGATTTCCTTCTATGACAAGGTTACCCACCTAGCTGACCAAGGGAAGCCAGGCGATGTCATCTTTTTGGACATCAGTAAAGCCTTCGATACTGTCTCTCACAGTATCCTCCTGGACAAAATGTCCAGCATACAGCTGGATAAACACCTAATGCAATGGGTGAGCAATTGGCTGATGGGTCAGGCTCAAAGGGTTATAGTAAATGGGGTTACATCGGGCTGGCGACCAGTCACTAGCGGGGTTCCCCAGGGATCTATGTTGGGGCCAGTGCTCTTTAATGTCTTCATAAATGGCTTGGATGCAGAACTCAAAGGTTTCTTATCAAAGTTTGCTGATGACACAAGATTGGGAGGAGCCATTGACACTCTTGAGGGCAGAGAGGCCCTGCAGAGGGATCTGGACAAATTAGAGAGCTGGGCAATCACCAACTGTATGAGGTTTAACAAGGGCAAGTGCCAGATTTTGCACCTGGGACATGGCGACCCTGGATGTACATACAGACTGGGGAACAAGAGGCAGGAGAGCAGCCCCATGGAGAGGGATCTGGGGGTTCTGGTCAACGGCAAGTTGAACATGAGCCAACAGTGTGCCCTGGCAGCCAGGAGGGCCAACCGTGTCCTGGGGTGCCTCAAGCACTGCATTGCCAGCCGGTCAAGGGAGGTGATTGTCCTGCTCTACTCTGCACTGGTGCGGCCTCACCTTGAGTACTGTGTGCAGTTTTGGTTGCCACAGTACAAAAAATATACAAAGCTACTGGAGAGTGTCCAGAGGAGAGCCACAAAGATGGTAAAGGGTTTAGAGGGGAAGGTGTATGAGGAGCAGCTGAAGTCACTTGGTCTGTTCAGCCTGGAGAAGAGGAGACTGAGGGGAGACCTCATCACAGTCTACAGCTTCCTCACAAGGGAAGGAGGAGGGGCAGGTACTGATCACTTGTCCCTGATGACCAATGATAGAACCAATGAGGGAACAGCAGGAAGATATGCCAGGGGAGGTTTAGGTTGGACATTAGGAAAAGGTTCTTCACCCAAAGGGTAGTGGAGCATTGGAAGAAGCTCCCCTGGGAGGTAGTCATGGCACCACGCCTGACAACATTCAAGAAGCATTTGGACAACGCCCTCAGACATAGGGTGTGAATTTTGGGGTTGTCCGATGCAGGGACAGGAGACAGACTCGATGATCCTCATGGATCCCTTCCAATTCAGGACATTCTATGATTCTATGATTCTATGATTCTTATAAGGTAGATGAGGACAGACTTTTTAGAAGAGCCTGTTGCAATAGGACAAGGGGTAATGGTTTTAAACTAAACGAGGCTAGATTTAGACTAGATATAAGGAAGAAATTTTTTACAATGAGCATGGTGAGACACTGGAACAGGTTGCCCAGAGAGGTGGTAGATGCCCCATCTCTGGAAACATTTAAGGTTAGGTTGGATGGGGCTCTAAGCAACCTGATCTGGTTGAAGATGTCCCTGCTCAGTGCAGGGGGGTTGGACTAGATGACCTTTAAAGGTCCCTTCCAACCCAAAGCATTCCAGGATTCTATGACTCTATGATTCTATGAGAAGGTGAATCGAGTCAGTCTGCAGAGGTGAAAGCCATCCAGCTGGCTTTGGATATTGCCGAATGAGAAAAATGGCCGGTACTTGATCTCTGTACTGACTCATGCATGGTGGCAAATGGCCTGTGGGGGTGGTTACAGCAATGGAAGCAGAGTAACTAATAGCGGAGAGGCAAATCCATCTGGGCTGCTGCACTGTGGCAAGATATTGCTGCCTGGGTAGAAAACCTGGCTGTAAAAGTACGTCACTTAGATGCTCATGTAGCCAAGAGTTGGGCCACTGAAGAACATCAAAACAACCAGCAGGTGGATCAGGCTGCTAAGATTGAAGTGGATCTGGACTGGCAACAGAAGGGTGAATTATTTCTAGCTTGGTGGGCCCATGACACCTCAGGCCATGAAGGAAGAGACGCAACATATAGATGGGCCCGTGATCGAGGGGTGAACTTGACCATGGACACTACTGCACAGGTTATCCATGGATGTGAAACATGCACTGCACCAAGCAAGCAAAGCAGTTCAAGCCTCTCTGGGATGGAGGACGATGGCTGAAATATAAATATGGGGAGGCCTGGCAGATTGATGATATCACACTCCCACAAACCCGCCAAGGCAAGCGCCATGTGCTTACAATGGTGGAAGCAACCACCGGATGGCTGGAGACATATCCCGTGCCCTATGCCACTGACTGGAACACTGTCCTGGGCCTTGAAAAGCAAGTCCTATGGTGACATGGCACCCCAGAAAGAATGGAGTCAGACAACGGGACTCATTTCCAAAACAACCTCATAGACACCTGGGCCAAAGAGCACGGCATTGAGTGGATATATCACATCCCATTATCATGCAGCAGCTTTTGGGAAAATCAAACAGTACAATGGACTTAAAGACTACACCAAGAGCAATGGGTGCTGGGATGTTCAAACATTGGGACACACATTTAGCAAAGGCCATCTGGCTAGTCAACACTAGGGGATGTGGTGATTGAGCTGGCCCTGCCCAGTCAAAATTTTTTACGTACCGTAGAGGGGGATAAAGTCCCTGTAGTCCACATAAAAAATATGCTGGGGAAGACAGTCTGGGTTATTCCTGCCTCGGGCAAAGGCAAACCCATTCATGGGATTGCTTTTGCTCAAGGACCTGGGTGCACTTGGTGGGTGATGCAGGAGGATGGGGAAGTCCAATGTGTAGCTCCAGGGGATTTGATTTTGGGTGAGAATAGCCAACGGTTTGAATTGGATGACGTTAATGGCTACATAATACTGTATGTCATCACTGCTGTGGTTGCTATATGCCATATCAAGGCTATCACAGTAAGAATCACCCAGATTAGGGAAGAATGAATTTTGATGAAACCAAGCAAAGTGCAGTGATGACAGAACCGGAGAAGTGCAGTGGTGATGGAACCAGAACTGGCTTCCGCATGCAACAATCCAACACCACCCATCATCTCTCCTGCCCTGAAGGACTGTTATGACAGGTGGAGTCTAAAGTCATGGACTGAATGAACCCAACGGACATTTTAGAGGGATGGCCCATAGACTAAGGGGATGATACCTGTGTGTCTATATCAAAATACAGGAAAGATGGTGGTGATTAATTGGGATGTATTAGAAAGTGTGAGACCTGGGCATGGCATAGATGGTATAGAATAAGGGGTGAATATTGTCCTGATTTTGGCTGGGATAGAGTTAATTTTCTTTCTAGTAGCTGGTATCGTACTGTGTTTTGGATTTAGGATGAGAGGAATGTTGATGACACAGGGATGTTTTCATTACTGCTGAGCAGTGCTTACGCTGAGTCAAGGCCTTCTCTGCTTCTCACACTGCCCCACCAGCGCGTACGCTGGGGATGCACAAGAAGTTGTGAGGGGACACAGCTGGGACAGCTGACCCCAGCTGACCAAAGGCATATTCGGTACCATGTGATGTCATGCTCAGCATATAAAGCTGGCGGAAAAGCTGGCCGAGGGTCCGCTGCTCAGGAACTGGCTGGGCATTGGACAGCATCACTTCTTTTGTATATTCTTTTAGCATTGTTATTCTTTTCCCTTTCTTTTCTGTCCCATTAAATTGCCTTTATCTCAACCCACGAGTTTTACCTTTTGTTTTCGATTCTCTCCCCCATCCCACTGCGAGGGAGTGAGTGAACGGCTGTGCGGGGTTTAGCTGCCTTTCGGGTTTAACCAGAGAAGGCTTGACACTGTGCAAACACGGTTCAGCAATAGCCAAAACACGGGTGTATCAACACTGGTTTAGGCACAAATGCAAAACATAGCACCATATGGGCTGCTATGAAGGAAGTTAACCCCATCCCAGCCAGACCCAGTCCACTTGAAATGGGGGCCCAAAAATGGACACAGTTGCTTACAGGTGGCCTAACGAGTGACGAGCAGGGGGAGACAATCTCTTCCCTCGCACTTTTGGCGAGGGTTCTCTTTATGCACTTCAGGACACTGCTGGCCGCCTTTGCTGCCAGGTCACACTGGATCAAGCGGATAAACGCTGGATGGTGTTCTGTATTTAATTTCTCTAGTCTTTCCTGTATTTTCAGCTGTCCGGATACAATGACCATTTCTAAAGTCATCTTTTCAGCAGGTTGTGCAGACAAGAGCCCTTTTCCATTATTCTGCAGTTTTCTCCTGCCCTTACTCTTTGTTCATTCAGATACCTCTCACCTGTGCTGCTGCTTTGAGCTTCAGGGACTAAAAGCTTGCCTGTCCTTCAGCAGGACAAGTGTCTGTTTAGCCAATTCTTTAATTATGTTTATCTCTACCTTTCTGTAGCTATGTATCTAAAACATTTCTCATAAGATTATCTCTTGTAGAAAGGCAACCTCATTACAGGTAGCTTGTATTTAGCATATGCTCGAGGAGTGTATTGTATTGTTTATGCAGCTTTATCATGCTTAATTTTCTTTGCTTGCCAACAGGAAGAATCCTTCTGTGCCTGTGTGCAGCCAGTTGTCTAAGGAGATCAGGTGGGAGATGGTGCAATGGAGCTGTAACATTCAGCTCCCAGAGGTCAGTGAAGTCTGATGTCAGGAAACTGATGTAAATCCCAGGTGGCCAATGAGAGAAATGGTGAGGTTGAGGAAGCAAGGAAGCAAGGGGCAAGGTTGTCACTACAGTGCCAGACCTCAAGGGACTGCTTTTCCTAGCTGTGCAGACCTCCCGAGGAGACCCTCTGCATCCATATCAATTGGAGAATGCTGCTATCACCTCTGCTCTCAACTGAAATGAATAAAATATAACCTTTAAAAAAAGGATTTTGATTAGGTGCACTTGGAAATCTTCCTCCTTAACTACACTATGAAATGACTCTACAATTAGCTGGACAAGTCTTGAAGAGTTGAAGAAAATTACAGGAAGAGAAATAGCTCGTTAGGGCTTTCTGTATTTTAATGAGCCCCCATGCTGTAGTTGGCCCTGTGTCCGTGAACCTTAGATACTGAGAGGAGACTGAACAAACCTCTCAAGAAGTCAAAGGCAGAAGCAAAACCTTGAAGCATTGATTGGCCCCACTGAGGGCTGTTCAGGATGAAGGCTAGGAATTAGAGTGAGTAGCAGGATGAGAGTAAGTGTTTAAGGTTTGGGGCTTTGGTTTAGAGGTAAGGTTTGAGGTTAGGGATTGGAGTAGTGGATTCCTGTCAGGGGGAAGGTGCCATTTAGGGGTAGGCGTAGAGTTAGGGCTTAAGCTTACTGGTTAGAAATAGGGTAGATGCCTAACATGAATGTTTTCTTAGTATCATGGTGGCATCAAAATTACCCAAACACATCTTTCCTCTTCAAAATCTTTCATCTCTATTGGCATGAAAAAGAGCTCTCTCATCTCCTCCAGGTCATTATAAACATGTGAAACAGGGTAGGTGGCGGGACAGACCCTTGCATGACTGTTCTAGCTAGATGCCTCCAGGCAGAGTACCACACATTGACCACATCCCTCTGAGCCTGACCAGCCGTCTCGTACTTTTCCCCTCTACTTATGCACCCACGCAGGCCATAATATCCTAACTTGGGCACAAGAATATTGTGAGGGATGATGCTGAACTCTTCACTGACTTGCAGTTTAAAAGACAGCCACTCTTCTCCCGCTGTCCAGCAATCCTGCCCTTTCATCCCGGAAAGCAAAGAGGGTGGCAAGACACAAGCTACCCTCGGGAAAACCAGTCACCTTCTTTTTCAGACACCCAGAAATGGGGTCTGAATGGACACACTCAGACACACTCACACACAGCCTTGAGTTTCCCTGGTCATCCCTTGGGTGTTTTTGAAAGGTGCATGCAATGGTTGGGTGCTGCCAGTCATCAGGGAGTGCCCCCAGTCTCCATGACCTTATAAAGATGATGGAGAGTGTCATCGCTGTGAGACTGGCTTGCCCTCTCAGCTCCCTGGGATGCCACCTCTCCTTTCCCGTAGACTGGCAAGGATTACATTTGCTCAAGTGCCCCCTGACTTGATCCACATCCACCACTGCTTGATCTCCTCCAGAGCCCTGCCCTGAGTCACAGAGGCCTGAGAGACCTTGCTGGGGAAGACTGAGGCAAAGAGGATAACAGAGACTCTCATATGTATCTACACCTGCTCTTAGAAAACTCAGCAGTGGCCACACAGTATCTTTGTCTCTTCTTTAACAGTTCCAGAAGTAGTAAACACTCAGATGGTGCCCTTGAATTGCCTTTCAAGGTTAGATCGAGTTGCGATCTGGACCCTTGCTGAGCTTGGAGGATGCTGTCCTTGAAGACCAGCTGTACTGAGCTTTGCCACCATGTCACAGCTCTGTCTCCCACAGTATCGGCTCCAGCTCGTCCTGTCTGTGCCCCTGTCTGAGGGCACTGGTGCACATTTGTGCTGAAGCACCCCAGCTGTGGCAGCAGGCAAGCTCCTACTTGCCATAAGGAAACCTGTTACCCAGTGTCCAAGACCCTCTATGTGCAAAGGCTTTGCTTCAGAGCAGAGACACGGCATGGACAGAAGAATTCTGAATGTCTTTCTATTCCTAGGACCACAAACCCAGAATGAAATGCCTAAATTCACCCAACTGAAGACATTCCCCAGCTTGCAGAAATTAGATCCCTGCCTGTCACCTGCCAGGTGTCCTGTCTAATGATGGAAAACCAAAAGGTGATTCTCATGGCCAACTCTTTTCCCAAGAGGAGAACTGCCACTGCTGGAAAGTAGTGCCTCTCCCCAGCTGAGGGAGGGAACATCAGTGATGAGTTCAGCCTGTTTCACAGCAGGTTCCCCTGGAGTCCCAGGGACACATGGAGGGAGCCCAGAGAGGGCAGAGAAAGTGTTGCCTTGGGCTGGGCCTCTGCTGCTGAGCTGGGCTGGGCTCCTGGGACAAAGGGAGCTCATGGGAAGTGGGCAGTGCTGCAGAGAGACAGCTCTGCCCAGGAGCAGCAGCTCTGCAAAGCACAGCAGGGCTGAGGGCACTGCCTGCAGGCATGGAGGGGACATGAGTGAGGCAGAGACAAGTTAAAGGCAGGCATGAGTGGGAAGATAGCCGAGACCTCGCTGAGGGAGAGATCTTCAAAGCCCTCTACGTGGTAAGTCTCTGGATGCAGGGCAACGTACCTTGTGTTCCTGGAGGCATCTCCAAAAGCTGGCACATCCCACAGCCTATGGGATCTTCCAGGACTCTCACAGTTTCTCTATTGGAGAGGAGGAGGATGTGCTCCAGAGCAGGGCTTCCCTGCTGCACCATCAGAGGGACAGGGCATGACTGCTGCCTTCTCCCAGGGACAGACGCAAGGTGTGAATCTCGGTGTGCAGCCAGGGATGCCCAAGTCTGTCCTTCAGAGCAGGGTCCCTGCACCCCAGGGGGCTGTGATCCAGGGCAGGGACTCTGCTGCCTGCCAGGGTCAGCACTCAGCATGCCTGGGGAGCTCCCCATGGTGTTGTGGGGAGAAGCTGTGCATGGAGTGACCCCTGGCCAGGCAGGGTTCTTCTGCTGTTGAGAGGGTGCTGCATGGGACAACGCTGCTCCCAGATCCAGCTCATGCCCAGGTCATTTCCAAGGAGACTTTTCATGAGTACGGTCAGGGTTTCCTGCTTGAGTCTGTGCTTTCCTGAATCTATGCTTCCACTTTTCTCTGGCTTGGCTTGATGGGCATGGAAACTCAGCTGTGCAGGTTAGAGAAGGGGCTGAGACTCCTAGACCATCACCCTGGGGTCTACCAGGAAGCTCAGCAAGTACCTTCACCCCCCACCAGCCTAGAGCTAAAACTGGTATCACCTTTCCAGTTTCATCAGGGTTTGCGTGACCTGCTCGTTGGCCCCTGCACACACACACAGAGGCTGCAGGGCAGAGCTGGGCACACAGGGGCTGGGATAGGGTCTGGGAGCACTGGCAGGGAAGAGATGTGGGGCCAGAGAAACAGATCCCAGCAGGGACAGCACAGGCAGTAGAGACATGGGCAGGGAGAGAGGGAAATGCTAAGGGAAACCCTGCTGCAGAGGAGATATGGGTGCCTGCCAGCCATGCCCTGCAGTACAGATGCCTTCCCTGAGCAACACCCTTCTTGTCTCCTCTCCCACCTAGCAAAGCCCTCAGCCAGCCCATGGCGTCTAGGGTGTTGGTCACCTCCTCGTCCCTCTGCCAGCAGGAGAGATCAAGTGCATTTCCCACTGACCAGGGGCTGAAGGTCATTGCCCTGTGTTATCAGCATCTGGGAAGGGCTCTGCAGTGCTGGGTAAGGGAAAGGCTTTCCTGAGTGTCCGTCTGCCTCTCCATTGCCTCCCTCAGCTGCTCTTGGTGTTGATGTCAGGATCTCTGAGAATAATAGTTTCAGCTGAGTCAGGCACGGATCTTGTGGGTCCTCCCATTCAGATGTGTTTAAGGCAATGAGGTGTCCAGCTTTCCTCTAACCTGTGAAGCTCTGGGCAATGCAGTCTGTGAGGCTAGGAAATGAGCTGATTTTCCCTTAATCAGACGCCATCATTAGCACACTTGGCTATCTCCTTGGGGTGTCCTTCCAAACTGCCAGATGCCTTCCAGGATGCACAATGAGCCATGTGTGTCTTTGGCTAGAAATGGGGTGCTAAGACCTTGGGAAATGGGAAGACATTTAGTGGTCTTCAGTGGATGCCTTTGCTCTCAGCACTGTCTGGTGACTTTACAGGAAAACGTTGGAGTGTGATCACCCTCCATCTCAGAAAGGTGCAAGCACTGGGCAGCTGGGAACAACACGGAGGGACAGACCATCACCCCTCACTCTTCACTAAACCATAGGCAATCCTCTTGTCTTGTAGGACTCACTCTGTTGTCCCTGAGTGCAGCAGAAATGCTGAGGGTTTCTGACACACAAACACACTCCCCAGGGGAGAGTGAGGGGAGATGTAAAAATAACCTCTCAAACTGCCTTCTGCCATCCCCGTTGCTTAGCACTGGCAGTGCAGATGCAGACAAGCTCTTCTGTTTTGTGAGCAGTTTCATCTGATAAAGTCAAAAACTAGCACTGGCTCCTGCCCCCACCGTTCCCATGAACTCACTGCTGTAGAGCAGGGTTGATTCCTCAGCCATCAGCGGGCACAGCACGCGCTCCTCACCACACACTGAACCAGCACCAACCAGAGTTCCAGCCACAGAGCTGAAGGAAGGTCTCCTAGAAAGGCAAAAGGGAGGGTGTGTGCAGCAGGGGAGGGTTTATGGGAAATGGCTTTGATTTTGCTCAGAGAAGTCTCCCGTATCGTCTCACCACCTTTTCCTCCTTAGACCGTGCCGCATGCCCAGAAGCAGTAAATGTCCAATGCCAGCTCCATCACTGAATTCCTCCTCCTGGCATTCGCACACACACGGGAGCTGCAGCTCTTGCACTTCTGGCTCTTCCTGGGCATCTACCTGGCTGCCCTCCTGGGCAACGGCCTCATCATCACCGCCATAGCCTGCGACCACCGCCTCCACACCCCCATGTACTTCTTCCTCCTCAACCTCTCTGTTCTCGACATGGGCTCCATTTCCACCACTCTCCCCAAATCCATGGCCAGTTCCCTCTGGAACACCAGGGCCATCTCCTACGCAGGATGTGCTGCCCAGGTCTTTCTGTTTGTATTTTTGATGTCAGCAGAATTCTGTCTTCTCACCATCATGGCCTATGACCGCTATGCTGCCATCTGCAAACCCCTGCACTATGGGACGCTCCTGGGCAGCAGAGCTTGTGTCCACATGGCAGCAGCTGCCTGGGGCGGTGGGTTCCTCTATGCTGTGTTGCACACGGCCAATACATTTTCAATACCGCTCTGCCAAGGCAATGCCATGGACCAGTTCTTCTGTGAAATCCCCCGGATCCTCAAGCTCTCCTGCTCCGACTCCTACCTCAGGGAAGTTGGGCTTATTGTGGTTAGTCTCTTAGCAGCATTTGCATGTTTTGTTTTCATTGTGGTGTCCTATGTGCAGATCTTCAGGGCCGTGCTGAGGATCCCCTCTGAGCAGGGACGGCACAAGGCTTTTTCGATGTGCCTCCCTCACCTGGCCGTGGTCTCGCTTTTTCTAAGCACTGCCATGTTTGCCTACCTGAAGCCCCTCTCTATCTCCTCCCCATTGCTGGATATGGTGGTGGCAGTTCTGTACTCAGTGGTGCCTCCAGCAGTGAACCCCCTCATCTACAGCATGAGGAACAAGGAGCTCAAGGATGCAGTGTGGAAACTGATGACTGGATGTTTTTCTGAAGCAGTAAACTGTCCATTTTCTTATGCATATCGCTCATAGTGTAGCTCATTACAGGCTCAGCCTGTCTTCTGGAGGTTTTGGTGGTGGTGGTGGAGGGGTTTTTGCTCTGGTTTACCTATGATAATGTTGTGCACAAAGAAATGTCATTCTTCATACCATTTCTAATTCCTTATCTACCTTTCTAGTGTTACCCAGAGAGCGTTGAAAAGACTGTTGAAATAAGAGCCATGTTCTCTGTGCATTTAAAAAAATAAAGGACCCTGCAGCGACATCTCTATCTCAGATCCTTTTTCGGATACTTCTTCTGGTGCCGCAGTGGCAGTGCCTGTGTGCAGAGGTGGAGGGGAAAAGAGTGCTGTCACAGCAGCACTGCCAGGGAGCACCAGCGCTCGGTGTTTCTGGAGCCGTTCTCTTTTAAATTCCACACTCTCTCTCTGAGCCCCTGCGTTGCTGTAAGGAAGGATTGCTCTTGCAGCTTGGTCACAGGCCTTTTGTGTGGCAGTCCTGTGATTGCACGCAGTGACAGGCAATGGGCACTTCTTTGGCAGAGCTAACCTAAGTCATTTGATATGGTCCCCCACAACATTCTTGCTGCTAAATTGGAGAGGTATGGGTTTGATGGATGGACTGTTAGATGGATAAGGAAATGGCTAGATGACCGCATGCAAATAGTTACAGTCAATGGCTCAATGCCCAAGTCGAAAACAATAACGGTCCCTCAAGGGTCCGTACTGGGACCAGTACTATTTAGTATCTTCATCAATGACAGAGAGAGTGGGATTGAGTGCACCCTCAGCAAGTTTGCAGAGGACACCAAGCTGAGTGGGACAGTTGATTCACTTGAGGGGAGGGCTGCCATCCAGAGGGACCTGGACAGGCTTCAGGTCCGTGCAAACCTCATGAAGTTCAACAAGGCCAAGTGCAAGGCCACTCACCTGGGTCAGGACAATCCCCGCTGTCAGTAAAGACTGGGAGGTGAATGGATTGAGAGCAGCCCTGCAGAGAAAGACTTGGGGATATTGGTGGGTGAAAAGTTGGACATGGGCCAGTAATGTGCTCTTGCAGCCCAGAGACCCAGCTGTATGCTGGGCGGCCTAAATAAAAGCATGGCCAACAGGTTGAGGGAGGTGATTCTCCCCCTCTAGTCTTGTGAGACCCCAGCTGGAGCACTGTGTCCAGCTCTGTATTCCCAAGGACAAGAAAGACATGGACCTGTTGGAGCGGGTCCAGAGGAGAGCCACGAAAATGATCTGAGGGCTGAAACACCTCTCCTATGAAGAGAGGCTGAGAGAGTTGGTGTTGCTCAGCCTGGAGAAGAGAAGGGTCTGGGGAGACCTCCTTGTGGCCTTTCAATATATAAAAAGGGCTTATAGGAAAAATGGAGAGAGAATTTTTATGAAGGCCTGTAGTGACAGGACAAGGGGCAATGGTTTTAAACTGAAGGAGGTTAGGTTTAGATTGGACGTAGGGAAGAAATTTTTTTATGATGAGGGTGGTGAGACAAGGTGACCCGCTTAGTGGATGAGGGGAAGGCTGTGGACGTTGTCTACTTGGACGTTAGTAAGGCCTTTGACACTGTTTCCCACAACATTCTCCTGGAGAAGCTGGCTGCTCACGGCTTGGATGGGTGCACTCTGCGCTGGGTTAAAAACTGGCTGGACGGCTGAGCCCAGAGAGTGGTGGTGAATGGAGTCAAATCCAGCTGGCGGCCGGTCACCAGTGGTGTTCCCCAGGGCTCAGTACTGGGGCCGGTCCTGTACAATATCTTCATTGATGATCTGGATGAGGGGATCGAGTGCACCCTCAGTAAGTTTGCAGATGACACCAAGCTGGGTGGAAGTGTCGATCTGCTGGAGGGTAGGAGGACCCTACAGAGGGACCTGGACAGGCTGGATCGATGGGCTGAGGCCAACTGTAGGAGGTTTAACAACGCTAAGTGCCAAGTCCTGCACTTGGGTCACAACAACCCCATGCAATGTTACAGGCTTGGGGAGGAGTGGCTGGAGAGCTGCCTGGCAGAAAAGGACCTGGGGGTGTTGGCTGACAGCTACCTGAACATGAGCCAGCAGTGTGCTCAGGTGGCCAAGAGGGCCAATGGCATCTTGGCTTGTACCAGGAACAGTGTGGCCAGCAGGAGCAGGGAGGTGATAGTGCCCCTGTACTCGGCACTGGTGAGGCCGCACCTCGAGTACTCTGTTCAGTTCTGGGCCCCTCACTACAAGAAGGACATCGAGGTACTAGAGCTTGTCCAAAGAAGGGCAACGAAGTTTGTGAAGGGTCTAGAGAACAAGTAGTACGAGGAGCAGCTGAGGGAAGTGGGGTTGTTTAGTTTGGAGAAAAGGAGGCTGAGGGGAGACCTTATTGCTCTCTACAGCTACCTGAAAGGAGGCTGTAGCGAGGTGGGGGTCAGTCTCTTCTCCCTATTAACGAGTGTTAGGACGAGAGGAAACGGCCTCAAGCTGTGCCAGGGGAGGTTTAGGTTGGATATTAGGAAAAACTTCTTCACCGAAAGGGTAGACAGGCATTGGAACAGGCTGCCCAGGGAAGTGGTTGAGTCTCCATCCCTGGAGGTATTTAAAAGACGGGTAGACGTGGTGCTTAAGCATATGGTTTAGTGGTGGACTTGGCAGTGCTAGGTTAACGGTTGGACTCGATGATCTTCAGGGTCTTTTCCAACCTTAACAATTCTATGATTCTATCGTTCTATGATTCTATGACAGTGAAAGAGTTTTCCTAAAGAAGTTGTGGCTGCCCCATCCCTGGAAGTGTGCAAAGTCAGGCTGGATGAGGCTTTGAGCTATCTGATCTAGTGGAAGATGTCTTTGCCCATGGAAGTCTGTTTGGACTAGATGATCTTTAAAGGTGCCTTCTAAGCCAAACTGTTCTTTGATTCTATGGGATGAGACTAAAGACATGGGGGGTGTGTGGTGAGATGAACCTGAGCGAGCACAAATGCCATCAGCTATTCTTGGGGTTGCTGTCAAGGTCTGTGGGAAAGACAGTGTCTTGAGGTCACTTCACATTGAGAGGAATGTCCCCTGGGAAACCACCTGATTGCAGCACTGGGATGTGCTGCCTTGACCCGAGGTTCCTGTGTCCATTCCTCATGCCTTGGGGCATCTTTAAGGCGTGCAAAGCAGGGTGATACCCTGCCGCGCTTAGGTGCTTCCCAGCCTCTGGGAGTGGCAACAGGAGGCCAGGGAGGCACTACCACTGTTGCAATTCACTGCCTCTATGTCTGCAAAGGAAGGGCTCCTGTCTCTGAACACCCGTGTGTGTATGAGGAGTGCACGAGGCCAGCTCAGATGTGGACACCTGACAGACCCCTGAACTTTCTGTGTGTTACTCCAGGAACAACTCCCACTGTCCCAGTGAGATTCATCTCACCTGCCTCGGATAGGTTCATTGCAAATGCTCCTGGTCTTCTACATTACCCTCCCTGGCCTTTCTGGCCTGTGCCTTCAAATACACAGTATGAAAGAAGCTCGCCTGTGGAGTATCTCACCTGTGCAGTCAGAAGTATTCCTGCTAACATGAGCAGCATTGCCATCTAGACGGTGGCATTTCTCACCTTTCAGAAGGCACAGAGCACATCTGGGGAGTACGAATACACTCAGAGGCACACACGCCTTCATGTTTCACCTCTCTGAAGTTCCTCCACAATTCCTTTAAGCAACTAGCATAGAAAAAGAAATGTTCTTCCTCCTAGGTGTCCTGCCAGGAGAGAGGGGACAGGAAGGACATAAAACCTTCAATGGAGAAAGGGGAAGGGGACAATCAAAGCTCATCAACGGAGTTACCTGTACTGCAAATAGGGAATGTCCCCAAGCCTTAGAGAAATCCTCCTCTCCCTCATGACCTGCCCTGTGACTGGTGTTGGGAACACCCTCAGCATTGTGCTGGTGGTGGACAACTTGAAGACTTGCTATAGCTCCACCACCACACCCCTGACCTGACCACACTGCTGACCAGACTGGACACACCACCATCTCTGCTGACAGTGGTGTTAGTAGTACTTGCTGCACTTTTGCATGTACTGAGTGTTTCCTGCTGGTGGCCACATCCTACGATCAGTACTGGGCTGTGTGCCACCTGCTTCTCTCTGCAAGACTCATGGCCTGGAAGGTCTGTTTTGGGAAGGCAGCTACACCTTGGCTAGGGGCGTTTCTCTCATCTACAATAGTCACTTCATTCCTGTCCCAGATACAGGTCTGTGGCCCCAGTGCAGTGCACCACTTCTTCTGTGATTTCACTGGAGCTCTCCTGCAGTAACACCAGGACACTTATGCTCTTTGCTCTCATAACCTGCTTTTTAGATCTAGGCCTTCCCTTCCTCTTCACAGGGGCATCCTGTGCATGCACCAGAGCTGAAACCCCGGGGCAGCTCTCCCACCCAGCATGGACAGGTGGGAGGCCTTCTCCACCTGCTGCTCTCACCTCACTCGTGAAACTGTTTTCTACAGCATCCTCATCCTTGTCTGTCAGATGCCCAGAAAAGCCCTCCCGAGACAGCTGGACAAAGCCCTTTTGCTACACCGTCCTCAGGCCCCTGCTCAATCCCCTCATCTGCAGCCTGAGGATCAGAAAGTTTGGAGGGGAGTGGGACACGGAGAGAAGTGCTCAGAAAAGCTGTGGGCTGCACAAAGAGCCAATTGGAGTTGTGGGCCTGCTGGGAGCAATGACTTCTGGTTCTCTTCTGAACAGGCCCAGAAAACCCAGACAGGTGTGTGCTGTGTCCTGGGCACTCTCGTGGAAGTGTGAGATGTGGAGAAGGTTTCTGGTGCAGAGAGGTGCAAGTGGGGCTGGCTGGTTTCATTGTGAGACCTCTGTAAAACGCCTTGTAAAGGCAAGAGGCATCAGAGAGGTTGCATAGCTGGACTTTAGCAAGGCCTTAACATGGCCTCCCATAGTCTCCTTCTAGCCAGATTGGTGATATCTGGACTAAAGAAGTAGACGATGAGGTGGACGGGAGGATGACTGCACGATCCGTCTCAGATGTCACCACTGGCACAGAGTCCTCCTTGTAGCCAGTCATTATCGTCACCTCTCTGTTACCAGCACTTGGGCCAACACTGTTGAACATTTTTATTATGTCCCTGTACGATGGGATGGAGTTCACCTTCAGCTCCCTTGGCAAGCTGAGAGGAGCTCTGGAGCTACCTCATCTAGTTCACCCTGCCTCAAGCACAAGTATTGGGAAAGATGACATTCAAATCTCTTCTAACCTGAGTTATTCTATGATTCAATCAGTCTTCCGCTTGGAGAGCTTTTTGATGACAGAATAAGCAGAGGAAGGAGAAAAGACAAAGATGCAGAAGCAGAGACATAGAGGGTTCCAACAGAAATAGAGTAGTTCTTCTGAGCAATGTTTCTCCATTTGAATGATTGGTAAGAAAATTTATTTTGATAAGTGGCTGCATAAAACTGCCTGCACACAGCAAGGGAGTGTAATCAGCTTGCCAGTACGTGCCCTTCCTGCTGTTATTAAAAATCGATGAAAAAAATATTGAAAATTCATAACAAGCTAGCCATGCTGGAAATGAAGACTTTCTCAGCTATTACACTGAGTTCTTTTCTGCAGAAATTTCAACTTTTTCCTAAAAATTTACATTCAGGGCTTCCTTCAGTCATCCACAAAGAGGTGGCCACTGCCCTATGTAGCTGAAGGACCCATATGGGAACTGTGTCACAGGACATATGGGAGCCCTTCTGGAGCATGAGCTGGTAGGCAGGCAGGGTACCTCTGGGTGGTGGAAGGCATCACCTGCCTTCAAGGCTGCTGGGTAGGCTGTGAAGAGGCTTCTCCAGCACAGCAGCACACTGTGTCCCCTTGGATGCTGGCTGTGAGGTCACTTCTGACCAGGCAGCAGTGGGGAGAGAGATACTCTGAGGTCTTGAAAGCCATCACAATGTTCCCCCCAACAAGATGAAAGGTGTGGGGAGGTCAGGGGTAGCTGGGGCAAGATTTGGTGGAGGGAAGAGATGTTTGGCCAATAGAGATGAAAGATTTTGAAGAAGAAAGATGTGTTTGGGTGATTTTGATGCCACCGTGATACTAAGAAAATATTCATGTTAGGCATCTACCCTATTTCTAACCAGGAAGCTTAAGCCCTAACCCTACCCCTAAATGGCACCCTTCCCCCTGACAGGAATCCACTACTCCAATCCCTAACCTCAAACCTTACCTCTAAACCAAAGCCCCAAACCATAAAAGCTTACTCTCACCCTATTACTCACTCTAATTCCTAGCCTTTATCCCAAACACTAAAATGCTAGCCTTGACCCTAACCCTCACAACAGCCCTACACAAAACCCTAATCCACAAAGTGAGCCCATGCCCTGACACTAACTAGACACCCTCCCCCTGAGCCCAACAGGACTGAGGTCTTTCTCCTCTTGGCTATGGCAGCAGCTTCTGCCACTGACGCCTGCCACAAAATTTCATTTTGAGGCTCTGGACTTTGTTTCTTCCTCATCCCTGCTTGGGGGGGCCGGGAGGTGTTGCACAGTTTTTCTGCACTTGGCATTGCTCATCCTCACATCCCACTGCCCCCAGGAAGAGCCCTGAGCCAGATGTGAGGGACAGGATCTGCCTTCCCAGGGCCTGCAGGCTAGGACTTGGCCTTGCTGCTTCATCAAACCAACCAAGGGTTTTCTCAGCATTACAGCCCCCTGCACAGTGCCTTTGCCTACCTGCAATCACAGCCTCCAGTTAGCTGCTCTAACGAGTCCTTGGGGAGGCTTTGTCAGTAATGGCCCTCAGGGGGGCCAATCAATGCTTCAAGGTTTTGCTTCTGCCTTTGACTTCTTGAGAGGTTTGTTCAGTCTCCTCTCAGTATCTGAGGTTCACGGACACAGGGCCAACTACAGCATGGGGGCTCATTAAAATACAGAAAGCCCTAACGAGCTATTTCTCTTCCTGTGATTTTCTTCAACTCTTCAAGACTTGTCCAGCTAATTGTAGAGTCATTTCATAGTGTAGTTAAGGAGGAAGATTTCCAAGTGCACCCAATAAAAATCCTTTTTTTAAAGGTTATATTTTATTCATTTCAGTTGAGAGCAGAGGTGATAGCAGCATTCTCCAATTGATATGGATGCAGAGGGTCTCCTCGGGAGGTCTGCACAGCTAGGAAAAGCAGTCCCTTGAGGTCTGGCACTGTAGTGACAACCTTGCCCCTTGCTTCCTGCCTTCCTCAACCTCACCATTTCTCTCATTGGCCACCTGGGATTTACATCAGTTTTCTGACATCAGGCTTCACTGACCTCTGGGAGCTGAATGTTGCAGCTCCATTGCACCATCTCCCACCTGATCTCCTTAGACAACTGGCTGCACACAGGCACAGAAGGATTCTTCCTGTTGGCCAGCAAAGAAAATTAAATTTGATAAAGTTTCATAAACAATAAAATACACTCCTCGAGCATATGCTAAATACAAGCTACCACTAATGAGGCTGCCTTTCTACAAGGGATAATCTTACGAGAAATGTTTTAGATACATAGCTACAGAAAGGTAGGGATAAACATAATTAAAGAATTGGCTAAACAAACACTTGTCCTACTGAAGGATAGGCAAGCTTTTAGTCCCTGAAGCTCAAAGCAGCAGCACAGGTGAGAGGTATCTGAATGAACAAAGAGTAATGGCAGGAGAAAACTGCAGAATAATGGAAAAGGGCCGTTGTCTGCAGAACCTGCTGAAAAGATGACTTTAGAAATGGTCGTTCTATCCAGACAGGTGAAAATACAGGAAAGATTAGAGAAATTAAATACAGAACACCATCCAGCATTTATCCGCTTGATCCAGTGCGACCTGGCAGCAAAAGCGGCCAGCAGTGTCCTGAAGTGCATAAAGAGAACCCTCGCCGAAAGTGCGAGGGAAGAGATTGTCTCCCCTGCTCGTCACTCCTTAGGCCACCTGTAAGCAACTGTGTCCATTTTTGGGCCCCCATTTCAAGTGGACTGGGTCTGGCTGGGATGGGGTTAGCTTCCTTCATGGCAGCCCATATGGTGCTATGTTTTGCATTTGTGCCTAAACCAGCGTTGATAACACACCCGTGTTTTGGCTATTGCTGAACCGTGTTTGCACAGTGTCAAGGTCTTCTCTAGTTTCACCCGAGAGGCAGCTAAACCTCGCACAGCCGTTCGCTCACTCCCCCGCAGTGGGATGGGGGAGAGAATCGCAAACAAAAGGTAAAACTCATGGGTTGAGATAAAGGCAATTTAGTAAGACAGAAAAGAAAGGGAAAAGAATAACAATGCTAAAAGAATATACAAAAGAAGTGATGCTGTCCAATGCCCAGCCAGTTCCTGAGCAGCGGACCCTCGGCCAGCTTTTCCCCCAGCTTTATATGCTGAGCATGACATCACATGGTACAGAATATCCCTTTGGTCAGCTGGGGTCAGCTGTCCCAGCTGTGTCCTCTCCCAACTTCTTGTGCATCCCCAGCGTACGCGCTGGTGGGGCAGTGTGAGAAGCAGGAAAGGCCTTGACTCAGTGTAAGCACTGCTCAGCAGTAATGAAAACATCCCTGTGTCATCAACATTCCTCTCATTCTAAATCCAAAACACAGTACGATACCAGCTACTAGAAAGAAAATTAACTCTATCCCAGCCAAAATCAGGACAATATTCATCCCTTATTCTATACCATCTATGCCATGCCCAGGTCTCACACTTTCCAATACATCCCAATTAATCACCACCATCTTTCCTGTATTTTGATATAGACACACCGCTATCATTCCCTCAGTCTATGGGCCAACCGTCTAAAATGTCCGTTGAGTTCATTCAGTCCATGACTTTAGACTCCACCTGTCATAACAGTCCTTCAGGGCAGGAGAGGTGATGGATGGTGTTGGATTGTTGCACGCTGAAGCCAGTTCTGGTTCCATCACCACTGCACTTCTCTGGTTCTGGCATCACTGCACTTTGCTTGGTCTCATCAAAATTCATTCTTCACTAATCTGGGTGATTCTTACTGTAATAGCCTTGATATGGCATATAGCAACCACAGCAGTGATGACATACAGTATTATGTAGCCATTAACGTCATCCAATTCAAACCGTTGGCTATTCTCACCCAAAATCAAATCCCCTGGAGCTACACATTGGACTTCCCCATCCTCCTGCATCACCCACCAAGTGCACCTAGGTCCTTGAGTAAAAGCAATCGCATGAATGGGTTTGCCTTTGCCCGAGGCAGGAATAGCCCAGACTGTCTTCCCCAGCATATTTTTTATGTGGACTAGAGTGACTTTATCCCCCTCTACAGCAGGTAAAAGGTTTGATTGGGCAGGGCCAACTCAATCGGCAGATCCCCTAGTGTTGACTAACCAGATGGCCTTTGCTAAATGTGTGTCCCAATGTTTGAACGTCCCAGCACCCATTGCTCTCGGTGTAGTCTTTAACACTCCGTTGTACTGTTTGATTTTCCCGGAGGCTGGTGCATGATAGGGGATGTGATATATCCACTCAGTGCCGTGCCCTTGGGCCCAGGTGTCTATGAAGTTGTTTCGGAAATGAGTCCCATTGTCTGACTCAGTTCTTTCTGGGGTGGCATGTCACCATAGGACTTGCTTTTCAAGGCCCAGGACAGTGTTCCGGGCAGTGGCATGGGGCACAGGATATGTCTCCAGCCATCCAGTGGTTGCTTCCATCATTGTAAGCACATGGCGCTTGCCTTGGTGGGTTTGTGGGAGTGCGATATCTTCAATCTGCCAGGCCTCCCCATATTTATATTTCAGCCATGGTCCTCCATACCAGAGAGGCTTGAACTGCTTTGCTTGCTTGGTGCAGTGCATGTTTCACATCCATGGATAACCTGTGCAGTAGTGTCCATGGTCAAGTTCACCCCTCGATCACGGGCCCATCTATATGTTGCGTCTCTTCCTTCATGGCCTGAGGTGTCATGGGCCCACCAAGCTAGAAATAATTCACCCTTCTGTTGCCAGTCCAGATCCACCTGAGGCACTTCAATCTTAGCAGCCTGATCCACCTGCTGGTTGTGTTGATGTTCTTCAGTGGCCCGACTCTTGGCTACGTGAGCATCTATGTGACGTGCTTTTACAGCCAGGTTTTCTACCCAGGCAGCAGTATCTTGCCACAATGCAGCAGCCCAGATGGGTTTGCCTCTGCGCTATTAGTTACTCTGCTTCCATTGCTGTAACCACCCCCACAGGCCATTTGCCACCATGCATGAGTCAGCATAGAGATAGAGCATTGGCCATTTTTCTCCTCCAGCAACATCCAAAGCCAGCTGGATGGCTTTCACTCTGCAAACTGATTCAATTCACCTTCTCATAGAATCATACAGTCATAAAATCATAGAATGCTTTGGGTTGGAAGGGACCTTTAAAGATCATCTTACCTCAGCAAAGAAAGCTGTAGCACTCACCTGCATATTGTCAGGCTTGGCGCCGTGACTACCTCCCGGGGGAGCTTCTTCCAATGCTCCACTACCCTTTGGGTGAAGAACCTTTTCCTAATGTCCAACCTAAACCTCCCCTGGCATATCTTCCTGCCATTCCCTCGGGTCCTATCATTGGTCATCAGGGAGAAGAGATCAGTACCTCCCCCTCCTCCTTCCCTTGTGAGGAAGCTGTAGACTGTGATGAGGTCTCCCCTCAGTCTCCTCTTCTCCAGGCTGAACAGACCAAGTGACTTCAGGTGCTCCTCATACACCTTCCCCTCTAAACCCTTTACCATCTTTGTGGCTCTCCTCTGGACACTCTTCAGTAGCTTTGTATTTTTTTTTGTACTGTGGCACCCAACACTGCACACAGTACTCAAGGTGAGGCCACACCAGTGCAGAGCAGAGCAGGACAATCTCCTCCCTCGACCAGCTGGCAATGCAGTGCTTGATGCACCCCAGGACACAGTTGGCCCTCCTGGCTGCCAGGGCACACTGTTGGCTCATGTTCAACTTGCCGTTGACCAGAACCCCCAGATCCCTCTTCGTGGGGCTGCTCTCCAGCCTCTCATTCCCCAGTCTGTATGTACATCCAGGTGCAAAATGCAGCACCTGTCCTTGTTAAACTTCATACAGTTGGGGATAGCCCAGCTCTCTAATTTGTCTAGATCCCTCTGCAGGGCCTCTCTGCCCTCAAGAGTGTCAATGGCTCCTCCCAATTTTGTGTCATCGGCAAACTTTGATAACAAACCTTTGAGTCCTGCATCCAAGTCATTTATGAAGGTATTGAAGAGCACTGGCCCCAACATAGATCCCTGGGGAACCCCGCTAGTGACTGGTCACCAGCCCAATGTAACCCCATTTACTATAATCCTTTGAGCCCGGCCCATTCAGCCAATTGCTCACCTGTGGGATATCTGAAAAGCCAAGGACATGTAGTGAGCAACCCAGACTCAGACTATGTGGACTTAATCTGCATTAAACACAAGAGGAATTCAAGGATGCTGCGAAGGTCGACTGCGGTTTGGAAGACATGAAACAAACAGATTAAGAGGAAGAAACTATTGGCTTGCAATGTTGAAAACAAGATATGGGAGAAGCGGGCGGTGCGTGTGAACTATTGTTATGAACGAATCAGAATATCGCTAGTAGCGCATGAACAGTATATTGCCAACCATAGTTAACCAATTAGCGATAAGTTTATGCATGATTAGGAAGGCAAGAAACTATATTAACTAAGCTGTGTATGTAATAAACCGACATTCTGCTTGATCATATTGATCGTGTGCTGTGTCCGTGACTTCCGCGTCAGCACTCACCCTTTGCATTAGGTGTTTATCCAGCTGTATGCTGGACATTTTCTCCAGAAGGATACTGTGAGAGACAGTATCGAAGGCTTTACTGAAGTCCAAAAAGATGACATCAACTGGCTTTCCTTGGTCAGCTAGGTGGGTAACGTTGCCATAGAAGGATATCAAGTTTGTCAAGCAGGGCTTTCTCCTCGTGAACCCGTGCTGGCTGGGACCAATGACTGCGTTGTCTTTCAGGTGTTTTTCAATAACTCCCAGAAGAATTTTCTCCCTCATTTTGCCAGGCACAGAGGTGAGACTGACAGGCCTGTAGCTACCGGGGTCATCCCTCTTGCCCTTCCTGAAGGCTGGGATAACATTTGCCAGCTTCCAGTCAACTGGGACCTCCCCAGATTCCCAGGAGCATTGTCCTTGAGCTTTGAGCTTTGGTACTTTACCTTTAAGTACTAAAGGCTGCAATAATATCACTTTTCTTTACATCAGACTTCTCCAGGGAAGTCTGCAACTGGGTGTTACAGCTCCATTGCACCATCTCCCACCTGATCTCCTTAGACAATTGGCTGCACACAGGCACAGGATTCTTCCTATTTGCAAGCAAAGAAAAGTAAAGCATGATAAAGTTTCATAAACAATACAATACACTCCTCAAGCATATGCTACTTACAAGCTACCTGTAATGAGGTTGCCTTTCTACAAGGGATAATCTTATGAGAAATGTTTTACATAGAAAGCTACAGAAAGGTAGAGATAAACATAAGAGAAGAGTTTGCTACAAAGGCAATTGTCCTACTGAAAGACATGAAAGCTTTAACTCCCTGAAACCCAAAGTAGCAGCATAGCTGAAAGGCATCTGAATGAACAAAGAGTAAGGGGAGGAGAAAACTGGAGAATAATGAAAGGGCCTTTGTCTAGACAGTCTACTGGTAAGATGACTTTAGAAATGGTCATTGTATCAGGACAGATGAAAACACACGAACTATTAGAGAAATTAAATACAGTGCATAACAGGCAGAATAGTGGTAATGAAGTTACATGGGAAGACTGATATTTCTGTGGAATATCCCTTTGGAAAGGTCATGGGATTGGTAGAGGTCTCTTGGGAGTGAGGACAAAGCAATGTTGCGCCCATCTCTGAAAGAAGCCAAAGGAGCAACCCAGGGAACCACAGGCTGTACAAGCTCACTTTGGTGAGGAGTAATCTATCGATATGTCGATCGAAGTGTTGATCTGCTGGAGGGAAGGAAAGGCCTGCAGAGGGACCTGGACAGGCTGGATTGTTAGAGCCGGGGCCAACTGTATGAGGTTCAACAAGGTTCAGTGCTGGGTCCTGCACTTGGGTCACAACAACCCCATGCAACGCTACAGGCTCGGGGAGGAGTGGCTGGAGAGCTGCCTGGCGGAAAAGGACCTGGGGGTGTTGGTTGACAGCTGCCTGAACATGAGCCCGCAGTGTGCTCAGGTGGCCAAGAAGGCCAATGGCATCCTGGCTTGTATCAGGAATAGTGTGGCCAGCAGGACCAGGGAGGTGATAGGGCCCCTGTACTCGGCATTGGTGAGGCCGCACCTCAAATCCTGTGTTCAGTGTTGGGCTCCTCAGTAAAAGAAAGACATCGAGGTCTTTCTGGCGGTTGTTTAGTCTGGAGAAGAGGAGGCTGAGGGGAGACCTTATTGCTCTCTACAACTACCTGAAAGGAGGTTGTAGCGAGGTGGGTGTCGGTCTCTTCTCCCTAGTAACAAGCCATAGGACGAGAGGAAACAGCCTCAAGCTGTGCCAGGGGAAGTTTAGGTTGGATATTAGGAAAAACTTCATCACCGAAAGGGTAGCCAGGCATTAGAACAGGCTGCCCAGGGAAGAGGTTGAGTCTCCATTCCTGGAGGAATTTAAAAGAAGGGTAGACGTGGTGCTTGAGCATATCGTTTAGTCGTGGACTTGGCAGTGCTAGGTTAACGGTTGGACTCGATGATCTTAACGGTCTTTTCCAACGTTAAAGATTCTATGATTCTATGATATCTCTTGGGCTGTATTTCTGGGACCTTTAAAGAGAAGAATGTGTCCAAAAGCAGTCAGCATGGACTTTCAAAGGGTACAGCATGCCTCACCAGGCTGACAGCCTTCATGATGAAGTAACTGCATTTGTGCATGAGGGGACAATAGTGGATGTTGGTCACCTCAACTTCAGCAAGATTTGTGATGTGTTCTCTCTCACTATTCTTGTACCCAAGTTAGGACATTACGTTCTGGAAGGGCACACAAACAGATGGGTGAAACACCAGTTGGATGATCAGGCTGAGAGAGCAGTGGTGAAGGGGTCATGCCCTACCTGGAGGCCAGTGGGACATACTGGGGCATCATGGGGCAGCACAGGGAACACTCCTGGGCCCTGTGCAGTCTGACAGCTGTATCCATGACCCAGAGGAGGCAACTCTCACCATGTTCAGCAAGAACAAATGCTGGATTCTGCACCTCGGATGAAATAATGCCGGGCACAAGTATAGACTGGGAGGGGAGTGGCTGGAGAGCAGCCCTGCAGAGAGGGATCTGGGGGTGCTGGCTGGCAGGGGGCTCAACAGGAGTCAGCAGTGTGCCCTGGCAGCCAAGAGGGCAAACCGCACCCTG
Source organism: Platalea leucorodia (assembly GCF_965183815.1). Lineage (NCBI taxonomy): Eukaryota > Metazoa > Chordata > Aves > Pelecaniformes > Threskiornithidae > Platalea > Platalea leucorodia. The sequence continues at coordinate 66,377 of NW_028121304.1, forward strand.
GGGTGCAGTATAACGAGGGGCTCAAAAGAGGGGATGTTGTGGTTTAACCTCAGTCGGCAACTAAGCACCACCCAGCCGCTTGCTCACCCTCCCTCCCACAGTGGGATGGGGGAGAGAATCAGAAAAAGAAAGTAAAACCCATTGGTTGAGACAAAGACAGTTTAATATGACCACAGAGGAAGGGGAAATAATAATAGTAATAATAGTAATAATAGTAATAATAGTAATAATACTAATACTACTACTACTAATAATAATAATAATAAATAATAATAAATAATAATACACAAAACAAGTGATGCACAATCACCACCTGCTGACCGATGCCCAGACCGTCCCCGAGCAGCGATCGCTTTCCCCCGGCAAATTCCCTCCACCTTATATACTGAGCATGACGTCACATGGTATGGAATAGCCCTGTGGCCAGCCTGGGTCAGCTGTCCTGGCTGTGCCCCCTCCCAGCTTCTTGTGCACCGGGCAGAGCATGGGAAGCTGAAAAGCACTTGACTAGTATAACCACTGCTTAGCAACAAGTAAACCATCAGTGTGTTATCAACATTATTCTCATCCTAAATCCAAACCACAGCACTGTACCAGCTGCTAGGAAGAAAATTAATTCTGTCCCAGCTGAAACCAGGACAGGGGATTATCCCGCTGTTTTTTGCACTGGTGCAGACTCACTTGGAGTACTGTGTGCAGTTCTGGGCCCCACAACTGAAGAAGGATGTACTTGAATGCGTCCAGAGGATGGCAACAAAGCTGGTGAAAGGGCTGGAAGAAATGTCCTCTGAGGAGCTCCTGAGGACACTGGGCTTGTCCAGTTTGGAGAAAAGGAGGCAGAGGGGTGACCTCATTGCTCTCTACAGCTTCCTGAGGAGGGGAAGTGAAGAGGGAGGTGTTGATCTCTTCTCTCTTGGATCCAGGGACAGGACACGGGGAAATGGTTCAAAGCTGCACCAGGGGAGGTTTAGACAGGACATTAGGAAGCATTGCTTTACCAAGAGGGTGGTCAAACACTGGAACAGGCTTCCTAGAGAGGTGGTCGATGCCCCATGCGTGTCAGTGTTTAAGAGGCATTTGGACAATGCCCTTAATAACATGATTTATCTTTTGGTCAGACCTGAAGTGGCCAGGGATTTGGACAAGATGATCCTTGTAGGTCCCTTCCAACTGAACTATTCTGTTCTATTCTATTCCGTTCTGTTCTGTTCTGTTCTAATCTCTCTATATATACCTTTTACAGGGTGGATCCCTCCAGCAGCTGGGCTCAGATGCTCGGTCTCCTCAGTAGCTGCCCTGGATACCAGCCTCCCCAGGTGCACGAGCCTCTGAGGTTGCAACCCCATTCCAGATGCTGCTACAGACCACCCCAGTCACACAAACACACACAGACAGACAGACAGACAGACACACAAACTCTTAAGTCCAGTCACTCCGGTCTCTCAATTGCTGGCACTAATGACATACGGGCTGTCTGACCCCCTGGTCCTTCTCTAGTTGCTGCACTCATCCCCCTGTGCTCACATGTTCACGCAGAAGAGAGATTCCCCCCCCACAGGAATGAGCTAGAAATTAAGTTTAATGAGAAGACAGGACAGACTGCACTGGTCGGGGTCCTCCCCTAAACTTCCCATAATAAATCCTGTGCAATCCAAAAATGCTCTTCCCCTCCATCCCATAATGTGTCCTACGCCCCTAGGCAACAATTCCCTTAGTCCAAATGGTGATCCAGAGAGCTGCTCGCAGTGGCTCATCTTGGTGGGTTTCACACCTGGACAACAGGGCTGACGGCTCTCCCAGGGCAGCCCTGGAAGGAGCTGGGACAAGATGTTCATTCCTCAGGAGCCTGTCCTTTGGGTTCCCACCTGCCACGGTGCCTCTGTGCTCTTCTCGCTTTGTGGAGATGGGCTCTTGATGAGCTGGTGGCTCTCCTGTGATGGCTCTGGGAGCAGCTGGGGCAGGGTGTTAACTGAGTTACTCCTCCTGCCATTGGTAGTGCCTTCTTTGCGTGTGCAGATGAGCTTCTTCTCACTTAACCTAACACAACCCAACAAGAACATGCATCTCCTGAGGCAGCTGTATTTGCAGGTTACATACCTATGCACTGGTATTATTTAGCATATTTAACATAGCAGCTCATTGGAATTGCTGTCCAGAAATGCATCAGGATTAGGGGAAAAGCTGTGTTGTTGCACGGGCAATGGCTTTGTTCAGGGCCAGTAGCACAGTCTTGTTTCTAAGAGTGTAGATGAATGGATTTAAGACTGGGTACAGGACAGTGTTCAGCAAAGCTACAGTGCTGTTTGTGTCCAAGGAAACATCTCTGGAAGGACGCACATAGAGAGCAATGCAGCTCCCATATGCAATGGCCAAGGTGGTGAGATGGGAAGAACACGTAGTAAAAGCTTTTTTCCTCCCAGCGGCTGCTGGCAGGTGCAGAATACAGAAAAGGATGCCCATGTAAAATGCCAGAGTTAAACATAAGGAACCCAGTAGGATAAACGATAACAAAACAGAGTCTGTTTTCCAAAGCAGGCTGGGGTCAGAGCCGGACAATGTGAACAAGGGGGAGTTGTCACAAAAAAAATGGTGGATCTTATTCAAACCACAGAAAGTCAGCTTGTAGAGGAGGACCAGACGGTAACTGAAGGCTGTGATGCCTATGACCCAAGCAGCAACAACCAGGTGGATGCAGAGCTGAGGCTTCATGATGGCAGCATAACGCAAAGGCTGGCAGATGGCAACGTAGCGGTCAAAGGACATGACGACAAGTAGAACCATCTCTGTACAGCCCAGGGCAAAATAGAAACAGGACTGGGTAAAGCAGCTGCTTAGTGAGATCATTCTCCTACCAGAACTCAGGATCACAAACAATTTGATGCTTGTGGAGGATGTGAACCAGATTTCCAGGAAGGCCAGATTGCTGATGAAAAAGTACATGGGGGTTTGCAGGCGGTGATCCACACACACGAGGAAAATGATGGTTGCGTTCCCCATCACTGTTGTCAGGTATATGAGCAGAAGGAGCAGAGAGAGAAATAGCTGTAGGCTTTGATCAAGCCCTGAGAAACCCTCTAGGATGAACTCAGTAACTGCAGTTTCATTTTCTGCTCCCATGCTGAATTTCAGTTCATCCTGCCGAGACAGGAAGATGGCAAAACCCAAGTGTGATTATTTCACCGTCTGGATGAAAGGAATCCTTCCTTCTCTGCTTCTTTCCTTGCTTGCAGTCTTCCTCCTATAGAGCACAGAGAGAGAGAGAGTCCTTCAAGCCTTTCTCACCCCCTGATTTTTCTGGTTTACATTTCAGTTCGAGTCCTCAGAGAATTTGTTGTCATCTTTCTACCTTTCTCAAACACTCCCAAAGGATTCTTTCTCCAGAAGAGAAGATTTTAAAGAGGCTGCGAGCTATTTCACCCCATTCCTGGCAAATTCCACATTCACTCAGACCTATTGCAAACATCTGTCACGCCTATGTGCCAAACTCATCTCTTCTATTGCACAAATGCTAAACCATTAAATGAAATCAAATCAAATCAAATCAAATGTGTATGTTGAAAGCTATTCTTTCTACTCTTCAGAGGTACTTGCCTTTTTGCACTAGGAATCCCTGGGAATCTCTTGTTTTCAACATAAGAAATATCCAGTATCTCTTTTGTAATCCCCTGCTTCCTTCCACACCTTCTTGCTCTCTGTTTCTTCAGGAAAGGGGGAGGGGGTGGAATAGGGACCAAGTATAACTTGTCTTCTTTCGTACTCTAAATAATGACTGAAAGGTATGATGACTCCACACAGCCTGTCACAGTCTCATCTGACATCCGTCTGCACTGAAACACGCTTGTTTCCAAAGAGTTGCTCATTGCTATTGCTATCAAATGCCCTGACCTAAACGCAGAGCAAGAGAAGAGCATCTGGAAGGGATTTGTAACCTTTCTTTTGCCTGCCAGTTATAGGTTGGGAGGAACCAGCCTCTAGCGTTTTCTCTTGTTTCCATTGACTCTAGAGGGAGCCTGGGGAAAACCAGTTCGCACAGGCACCTGCAGCCAAGTAGATGAAACTCACTATTCAAGACTCAAATCACTCATTTATTAAGGTTGTTTGGTTTTTTTAATGTCAAAATAGACATCTAAGAGAAGGAAGCACAAGAAAACTATATGCAATAAAGACTGATGTTTTTCCCTTCATCTTTATATTTGTTTTTAGACATGGAAAGGAGCAGAGCAGATGACTGCCAAAGCAGGATGATTCCAAGTGCAAGGGAAGGAGAGGGAGAGGAGGAGATGGTGGGTTTGAAGCAGTGAAACAGATCTTCTCCACAGGCTGTCTTGTCCCCTTAGGCTCTGTCCCAGGGCAGAATGGGTAGCACTTGCACAAGGAGTAAAATGGGAAGATCAGTAAAGGGCAGTGCTCCATGTTTGCACTGACATTTTAGCTTGGGGTTCAGGCTAGTCTTAGATCCCAAATGCCCGGCTTGTTCTTTGCCTCTAGTCTGGCACAGGGGAAGCTCTGCACCCATTTTCTGAGATTAAACCCCTGGCTGTATTTGAGCAAAAGCTCAAGCTCAGTCACCTACAGCAGTATGAGCGTAGTGAATCAGTGAATGAGAGGGGACAGTCCCAGTGTCCATTTTCTGGGTCAGTTTAAACACTCAAAGGGTTGTGTCTTCATACTCTCCTGGGTGACACCTCAATTCTCTAAAATTGTTCTTCTCCTGAATGCACTTTCCTAGGGGAACCTGCAAATTTGCAGGCAGCTTACAACAAAGCAGCTTCTCTTCAGGCCCCGCATCGTCAAGCACGCAGCCAGCATATGCCATAGTGAGTGAAGAAAGATAGGGTATGCAGGTGAAGGATAGCCAGGTGAAGAAGGCCTTAGTGTGCCTTTGCACAGAGGTTATCCTCAGGACGGTGCATATAATGTAGGCATAAACCACAGAGGTCAGTGTGAAGGAGCTCAGCAACACAGCAGAGAAGAGCGCAACTCTCATGTTTCATAGTAGCTGGTGCCCATGCGGGCTGCTCTCAGCAAAGGGATGATGCTGCAGAAGCAGCAGTCTCTACAGTGGGCACAGAGGGTCTAATGGCATACAGGATGGTGGGGCTGAGCGTGGAGAGAGATGCCATTCCCCAGCAGCTAAAGATGAGCATGGGGCACAGCCAGGAGTTGGTAAGGACAGAGTTGTGTGAGGGGCTGCAAATGGCCCTGCAGCAATCGAAACACATCACAACACATAGGTTAAACTCAGCTGTGCTGACGGAGAAGAAGGGATTTGTAAACAGCAGCAGAGATATCTTAATCTCCAGCGTGAGACTGACAAACATGTTGGGGGAATGACCAGAGTGAACCAAATATCCAAGAAGGACAAGGTGCTGCGGAAGGGATGCCTGGGGGTGTGGCACTAGTGGTGGAGCCAAAGGATGGCAATGGTGACTGCATTCCCCATGACAGCGAGCAGATAAATCACCAGCAGCGGTGTGAAAAGGAGGGTTTTCAGCTCTTGAAGGACTGAAAAGGCCTTCAGGAAAAATATTCTTGCTCTGGTGTGGTTGTGAGGATCCGTTTTGGTACCCAGTCAGTTGAAGGTGTGGCAAGGGTAACTAATATCGTGCTTGGTGAAATTCCTCTTGTTACCTTTGTCAGCATTCCCTTTGCTTTTCTTAGGTTTCCTCTTCCTTCTTGAAATGGGAGACCGCAACTGCACTCTGTAGGGATTCTGCTTTTCTCTGTGTTTTTATCCAATGACATGAAACAAATATGGATGCAGCCCACTTAGCTTCAGACACAGTAAATGCCTCTCCAGCCTTGCTGGTTTGCATGAGTATTCTGGACTGCCAGCTAAGAACTGGTATTTCTGGCAAAAGCTGTGCGAATTACATTACATTTCGAATGGTGGTGCAGCTGGGTATCAGGCCTGTGCCGGTGTGCAACCAGAACACTTCAGTCATTAATCCCCTGGGTGGTCCAGGGACTCTCCCATCTCATCATCCACATCGATGAGAGGAGAGAGTGGTCTGAGACAGTGCTTCAACTTGAAACCAAGTGGCTGAGTTCAGTCAACCACCTTCAAAATTAACCTCCTCCAAAATGAGCCAAAATGAGTCTCCTTCAAAATTAACTGTTGGACTGACTGGTGTGGGACCTCTCCAGGTGGGATTTCCAGACAGTCGTAGAGAATGCAGATCCTGCTGTGCCTAGACCAATTCCTGTGCATAAATGTGGGGATTAACATCCTGGGTGGAGAATCTGACTGTTTCCGAGATCCCTGTAGCAGCTCCTGCTGCAAAACAGAATAAAATTGAGTCAAGTAATTACTTATGATGCTTGCACATGCCAGAGAGGACACACAGGTCAACAGGCCAGCTGGATTGTATGAATTCAGTAGAACAGTTGTAAGGGGAGTGTCACCTGATCCAGTGGAAGACACCGCTGCCAGGACCCTTGCAAAGGAGACTCTTCCAACCTGTGTAATTCCATAATTCAGTTAATCTTTCCCTTGGAGAGCTCTTCAAAGCAGAGGCTGAGGAAGAAAAAAAGTCAGAGAGGCAGAAGTAGAGATATAAAATATGCCAGGACAAATTGAGAAGATCCTCTGAGCAATGTTTCTCCACTCAAACCGTTGGTAGGTGTCATGCTTTAACCCTGGCCAGCAACTAAGTACCACACGGCCGCTTGCTCACTCTCCCCCAGTAGGATGGGGGTAGAACTGGAAGGGAAAAAGTGAGAAAGAAACTTGTGGGTGGAGATAAAAACAGTGTAATAATTAAAAAGAAATTTTTACAAGAATTCTAAGGAAAAGAGGAAAAAAATAAAAGAGAGAGAAAAATAAAACCCAAGAAAAACTAGTGATGCAAATGAAAACAATTGCTCACCGACAGATGCCCAGTTAGTCCCTGAGAAGCGGCCCCCCACCGCCAGCCTCCCCCCTGGTTTATTGCTGAGTATGACGTCACAAGGTATGGAATATCCCTTTGGTCAGCTGGGGTCAGCTGTCCCAGCTGTGGCCCCTCCCAGCTTCTTGTGCACCCCCAGCCTACTCACTGGTGGGGTGGGGTGAGAAGCAGAAAAGGCCTTGACTCTGTGTAAGCACTGCTGAGCAGTAACCAAAACATCCCTTTGTTATCAACACTCTTTCCAGCACAAATCCAAAACAGAGCCCCATACTAGCTACTTGTCGTGGTTTAACCCCAGCCAGCAACTAAGCACCACACCACCGCTCGCTCACTCCCCCCCCGGTGGGATGGGGGAGAGAATCAGAAGAGTAAAAGTGAGAAAACTCGTAGGTTGAGATAAAGACGGTTTAATAGGTAAAGCAAAAGCCGCGCGCACAAGCAAAGCAAAAAGGAATTCATTCACTCCTTCCCATCGTCAGGCAGGTGTTCAGCCATCTCCAGGAAAGCAGGGCTCCATCACGCATAACGGTTACTTGGGAAGACAAACGCCATCACTCCGAATGTTCCCCCCTTCCTTCTTCTTCCCCCAGCTTGTATACTGAGCATGACATCATATGGTATGCAATAGCCCTTTGGCCAGTCTGGGTCAGCTGTCCTGGCTGTGCCCCCTCCCAGCTTCTTGTGCACCTGGCAGAGCATGGGAAGCTGAAAAGTCCTTGACTAGTATAAACACTACTCAGGAACAACTAAACCATCACTCTGTGATCACCATTATTCTTGTCCTAAATCCAAAACACAGCACTGTACCAGCTACTAGGAAGAAAATTAGCTCTATCCCAGATGAAACCAGGACACTACGATGAAGAAAATTACCTCTGTCCCAGCCAAAACCAGTACAGATGCCCATCCACAGGAAGGGCCAGAAGGAGGATCTGGAGAACTATAGGCCTGTCAGTCTGACCTCGATGCCAGGGAAGGTTATGGAGCAGATTATATCTTGAGTGCCATCATACAGCACGTAGAGGACAACCAGGTGATCAAGCCCAGCCAAGATGGCTTTATCAAAGGCAAGTCCTGCTTGACTAACCTGATCTCCTTCTATGACAAGATGACCCGCTTAGTGGATGAGGGGAAGGCTGTGGATGTTGTTTCCCTGGATTTTAGTAAAGCCTTTGACACTGTTTCCCACAGCATTCTCCTGGAGAAACTGGCTGCTCATGGCTTGGACAGGCATACTCTTTGCTGGGTAAAATCTGGCTGGATGACCAGGCCCAAAGAGTTGTGGTGAATGGAGTTCAATCCAGTTGACGGCCGGTCACAAGTGGTGTTTCCCAGGGCTCAGTATTGAGGCCAGTTTTGTTCAATATCTTTATCAATGGTCTGGATGAGGGGATCGAGTGCACTCTCAGTAAGTTTACAGATGACACCAAGTTGGGCAGGAGTGTTGATCTGCTGGAGGGTAGGAAGGCTCAACAGAGGGGTCTGGACAGGCTGGATCGATGGGCCGAGGCCAACTCTATGACGTTCAACAAGGCTAAGTGCCGGGTCCTGCACTTCGGTCACAACAACCCCATGCAATGTTACAGGCTCAGGGAGGAGTGGCTGGAGAGCTGCCTGGCAGAAAAGGACCTGGGGGTGTTGGTCAACAGCCAGCTGAAGATGAGCCAGCAGTGTGCCCAGCTATTCTCTGCATGAGAAATAGTGTGGCCAGCAGGACTGAGGGATTGTCCCCCTGTACTTGGCACTGGTGAGGCCACACCTCAAGTACTGTGTTCAGTTTTGGGCCCCTCACTACAAGGACGACACTGAGAATGTTTGTCTTCTCCCTGTTTGTCTCTGATGAGTTCATTGGCTGGCCTTCTTTGAAAGTGGGGAGGAATCAGCACTCTCAAGGGTGATATCATCTCCTCCTATAATGGTCTTCAGGAGAAGGGTACTTAGCATAGACTTGGCACCTTAATCTTTCATATGTAATGCCAGGTGCACTGCGCCACATGCTGGGCAATGTGTGGCAATTTGCGCCAGTGAGGGACCCTTGCTCAGCTGGGGCCATCCTTTGAAGACATGAGGATTACAACTGTACCTTAAGGTCTCTCCAAAATTAAACAGAAGCATCTCCTCTTCTCTGATCCCTGTCACAGTGTTGCCATTTTGTAATTTTCCTGGATTAGTTTTCACTCATGGTTTGCAAGAAAAATATGCTCTTTTGGAAAGAGAATCAAAACCAGGATTTGCTCATTCATGTAAATGAAAATATGGGATTGTCATTCTATGTGAGACATGCTTTTTTGCTTTTGATCTGAGAGAGTTTTCTTGTGTTCTTTAAATAACTTCCCTCCCAAGCCATGGAAACACTGCGATACATAGATCATTACATCAAGCTGGCACATGTGTTCCTAATACAGAAAACTAAGATGGATGAGTGTAGCCTTAAATGCCTAAGTTAGTGGGATGAATCCTATCCCATCCAAGCTGGCAGAGTGCCATCAATGCTTCTTCACTGAAGAGGTTCTGGAATCACAGGTGATGATTTAGCTGAGCTGCCTTAGGCATGTTACTGTGATAAATCCTCCCCAAAGTCACTTGTGCACCAATAGCTCTGGTATTATTGGGTAGATAACTTAGGCTTGACAGACTCTTCACTGGTGCCTCTATGCAGCAAATATCTGAGGTCCTTGTGTTGCTCTAATGGCATGTTCTCCAGACTGTTCACCTTATTCATCTCATTCACACAGGGGAAATGTCCTGGTGAAGCTGTGGGCATAGTTCATTCAGGAAAGTGCTCCTTAAAGTTAAGGCACAGATCACTCCAGGAGTTACTCCTTTTAAGGCGTATGAACAAGACCATGCCTGGTGCTGCATCCTCCACTCTGTGCAGACGCCAAACTCGATTTCATGCCATACATGTGCACAGAACCTCCTTACTGTTTGCCTACAAAACACAACAAAGCACACGTTACAGCCCTCACTTGATTTCATGTACTCTGAGTGGAAGAAACACAGACATATAGGACTACGTCTCTGGGCTCCAGGGAATCATAGAACCATAGAATCCTAGAATCGTTTAGGTTGGAAAAGATCCTTAAGATGATTGAGTCCAACCGTAAACCTAACACTACCAAGCCCCCCACTAAACCATGTCCCTAAGCACCACATCTACACATCTTTTAAATACCTCCAGGGATGGGGACTCAACCACTTCCCTGGGCAGCCTGTTCCAATGCTTGATAACCCTTTGGGTGAAGAAATTTTTCCTAATATCCAGTCTAAACCTGCCCTGGCTCAACTTGAGGCCGTTTTCTTCTCATCCTATCGCTTACTACTTGGGAAAAGAGACTGAAACCCACCTCGCTACAACCTCCTTTCAGGTAGTTGTAGAGCGCAATAAGGTCTCCCCTCGGCCTCCTGTTCTCCAGACTAAACAACCCCAGCTCCCTCAGCCGCCCCTCATAAGACTTGTTTTCTAGACCCTTCACCAGCTTCGTTGCCCTTTGGACATGTTCCAGCACCTCGATGTCTTTCTCATAGCGAGGGAATCCTCATAGGCCAGATGAGACCCAGGAGGCATAGTAGTTATGCACTATGAGCAGCATGGCCTGAGGACCAGGCTGTCCTCCCTCTAATGGACGTGAACAGTAAATACCACACTTCCTTATGTGCCGAAGAATCCCCTCAATGACTATCTAACTCCCTGGCACTTGAGCTGGATGAATAATGCATTTCATTATTTTTTTAAGTGACTGAATTGAAATTGTTCATAAATAAAGAAAAGAAGCATCCAAGTTCACTTGGAGGACTTTATTAAATGAACAAAGGACTGTGCTGATCCACTTCAAACCAGTTCTTTCTTTTGTAGAGCCAGGAGGCTAGTACATGTTCTGTGGGTTGCCAGTGAAATGAAGACAAAACCAGTTTCAGTCCGCTCAGAGAAATTTTACCTTGAAAGTACCTCCTTCTTTTGATTTATGTGACTGACTCATTGCAAATGGCTTCTGTGGGACATTTTAAACTGAGATGAACCTCTCCTAAATCACCTTCTCTGAGCCAGTCCCCTTGGTTCCTTCTGCTACCCATGGGAAAAGTTTTCCTTTTGGGATTCACCATGTCCTAGGGTGGGTGACTCTATGCTCACCACTTAACAGATCTCTCTCCACTGACCAGAGAAAAGGGCCTGAGATCAGATGCCTAATTTAGAGATTAGATGTTCGTTTAGATACTAAAATATAGTTTAAGTTCAGACCTAAGATTTTGACCTTAATTTAGACTATTGCTTTCGGATTCATCTGTGCAGAGCACCTCTGATAAGTCACCCCCTTTCTAATCTTTTCTTCCATTGGCCAAGAGGACCATGTGTTCATCTGGAGGAAGAAAGATGGCCCATGGAGGAAAACAGGTGATTCTAGAGTGATTTCATCTGTCTGCATTAAATGGGACGAGTTATACTTCCTGAACACCTTTGGCGGTATTCCGGGAGTATTTCTTCCTCCTGACTCAGAAGTGAGGCTAGATGATGAGGTCAGGAGCAGGTACTGTAATAAAGATGTCTATACTTGGACAGAAGAGAGCCCCTCTGTCAAGGAGCAGCAAGAGCAGAGCTGCTCCCTACAGGCAGGTGAGCCGGGAGCTGAGGGAGACACCATGGCTGGCAGCACAGGTGCCTCTCCAGCCAGGCCCCAGCCCTGCAGTATCTGAGCAAGGCAAGCAGGAGATGGTGGCCTGCAGTCAAGCCAGGAAGTCTGGCTTAGGGTGAGGTTCAGGTCCAGTGATCACCAAGCAGGCCCACAGCGATAAGGCAGTGCCAAGATCAAGCCAGGAAGTCAGGCTGCAGTTGGGGTCCAGGTCAAAGGGCTCTGTGGCCAGACAAGAGCATGGGCATGGACACTGGCATGGGCATGGGCATGGGAGAGTCAGAGGCCGATCTGGAGACCAGTACTCCTACAGCATAGGGTAGGGTAGGGACTTAAGGCCTGGAACTCCTAGGCCCATGACTGTGGATGGAGGCCTCAGCTGAGGCTCATCAGGGTCATTTAGGTTAATTAATTGCCTCAGGCCTCTGACATCCTCCAGACTTCAAGAGGACTTGAACTGAGTCCATGTAGCTAAGCAGAGAAGTAAGCCTGAAGGGAGATAAAACAGAAGGATCTCCTGATGTTTGTTTTGCTGAAGACTCGGAAGAAGACAAAGCACTTTTGACCCCCTGAGTAGCCAGTGTCACCTCAGTCTCAAGGCCTGGAGAAAGAGTCTCTCTGACCATTCTGCTCCTCAGAAGTCCTTGTATCCAACTTGGGACTTTATGGCCTGCATGGTGTACAAGACTGGATGAAAACCTGGCTGGATTAGTGGTCCCAAAGGGTAATGGGGAATGGTCCACACTCTACCCAAAGTCCAGCTACAAACAGAACTCTTTGGGAGTCTGCTCTGAGACCTCTCCTGTTTAGTAGCTTTACCAATGACCTGAGAAGTGTACAGGGTTGACCTCATCAAGTTTTTGGATGACACAAAACCAGAGGGAGGCAGTCAATTTGTTCAACGGGCAGACTGCCATTTCAAGGGAGCTAGACAGCAATGCCAATTCCTCTGGTGTTTGAGGAACAGGCCAAAAAGAAGTGTCCCAATCTGTCCTGACAGAAGGAAACATGGGACAGACTAACCCTTTATAATGATGACAGAGGAGACTGACTGGCTGGGTAGAAACATCTGCATCTGGAACCCCACCACCCCATACAAGAAAGACACCTCTAAGCTTTCATGAACTCAGCAGAGACCACTAGAGCACCTGAGTTGTGAGGACAAGCTGAGGAAAGTGGCTCTTGTTTAGCTTGATGAAGAGACAGCTTAAAGAGAAGGTACTAGCAGCCTTCCAGCACCTACCAGGAGATTACTGAAAAGACACAGCTGGGCTGTTTACAGAGGTGCATGGCAGAAAGACAAAAGACATGGTCATAACCTGAAACAGGGGAGATTCTGACCTGGAATAGGGAGAACACTGACCCTGAGGACAGACAGACATTGGACCAAGTTGCCCAGGCAGGCTACGGAATGTCCACCCTTTGAGGTTTTCAAGACCCCACGGGACACAGCCCTGACCACCAAGTCTGACTTCACTGGAGACCATGCTCTGAGGAGTTGCTTACCACAGATGGCATCCCAGGGTCCCTCTCTCCCTTTGCTTTCAGTGGAGAGACAAGGGAGCCTACTTGTCATGAGGTGCAAATCAACAGAGGTGGGAAGTGTCATGCCCTCTTGCTCCCCTTGACCTAAAGCCAGAGCAAAGGAGAACCCCGTGCAGCATTCCTTCAGGAGGGTGGAGTCCTAACTGGCAGTCTAGATCAGTAGCTGAGCTCACTTGAGCCCCCAGCAAGATAGGCACCTTTGCGGCTAGGAAAGGTTTGGGTTTCCTCTCTCCTCAACAGGCAGAGCCTGGCACCCCTGAGGGTGATCCATCCTGGCCCACATTACCAGCCTCCTCAGCTTGGAGGAAGTGGCTCCTTTCTCCCCACTGACCATTCAGGGAGCCTGGAAGGAGAAGCTGTGGCACATATCATTGTAGTTCTGCTCCATGAGTCTGAAGAGATCACGGCTCATTCCCCTGGCTCATTTCCACTCTTCCTAAGAGCACAGAGATCCAGGGGAGGGCAGCTCAGGGCTTTCATCCCCACAGGGCTTCAGCTGCACAGCGCTCACTTTCTGCGACACAAAGAGAGCCTTGAGCTGCAGCAGGAACCTTCAGGAGACTCTTCTATAAACCCAGGAGGCACTGCAGAGCTGGTGACATTCAGGAGCTCCTGAAGACTCACAGAAGGAGATGCTGATAGTGTGCAAGAGCAGAGCAATGACTGAGTCACGGGTCAGAGTCTGCAGGCAGAATTGGAAAGGGGACGATGGAATGGGGAAGAGGCAGAGGATGGCACCCAGATCTTGCCTTTCATCCTCCATTACCCTCAAAGGAAAGGTTATCACATCCTGCTGGGGATTACAGGTAGGTGCTGGATTTGCTGAGGCAGAGATACAGGCAGCGTGGTTGTCAGTACAGTCAGAGCTGTGGGGGATAAGCTAATGGGCACTCACGCACCTCAGTGGACATGAAGAGGTTGGGGCAGAGTGTATGGGGCCAGTGTGCCAATACATGTCCCTTATTTCCTCAGCTCTCTTCATCTCTCTCTGTCTCTTTCTCCTTCTTGCTTCTATCTTAGGGATCGATCTCAATCCCTCACCTCTCTCACAGCTGTCTCTCAGCCATCCACATGGGATGTGACTTACTGGGAGCAGTGAATCTGAGGCACCCTCCCCATAGAAGCACCTTCAGGAACAAGGCATGCCAGTGTATGCTGGGTGAATCACTGAGTAAAAGGGCTTCTCCATCCCAGGAACTCTCTGGGCTGCCTAGGTGCCTTGGTCATCTCCAGCTCTCTGTAAATGGTATAAAGTTTTGACACAGGGAACCATCAGGCACAGTGTTTTGTCTGACCTGAGCATTATGAAAGCCCAAGGAGGAGGCATGGGCAAAGTGCTCTCTCTTTCAGCCACGGATGTTCCCTGGGCAGGCAATCAGGCATGTATCAGGCATGTACTGGAAACCTGTGCTTGATGATGATGCTGCACTGCCCCAGCCCCACTCACCCTCAGGACACTCCTGTGTCTTCATTGCAATGCTGAGCAGGGAGCCCTGAGAACTCAGATGGGAATACTGAGGTCCAGGTGCTGTGCTGCTGCAGGGAGGCAGCCCAAATGCATTCAGAAATTGAAGGTGAGGAGGAAAAGATGTTCAGAAAATGATCATAGAATCATAGAATCATTAAGGTTGGAAAAGACCCTTAAGATCATCGAGTCCAACCATTAACCCAGCACTGCCAAGTCCACCACTAAACCATGTCCTCAAGCACCACGTCACCCCTGTCCTTTTCCCCTCCTCCTCATGCAGCATCACTTTTCCTCATTTGGCTTAGACAGCTCAGGTACCTTGTCTCTGGAATTCAGTTTTCCCTGCCCTTCTCTCCCAAGTTCCCATCTGCTTGTACATCTCCTGTCTAACAGACCCTTTGCAGTGCCTTCAACTACCAAGCTGGTAACTCCTGGCCGCTCTTGGTCAGTGGAAAGAGATGGACTGTCCAGGGACAGAATTGTCTCATCAGAAAGAAACTGTTTCAGGGAGTTGAGACCACTAATCCTGTTCAGGGTCCATTCTTCCCCAGAGTGAAGAAACAGCCTATGGCACAATGTGTTCCCTTAAAGGCTTTTTCACATGATGGGGCTTTTCTGTGTGGCCCATCTTTCTGTTGCTTGAAAGCAGGACTTGGCTAATGCCTATGCTGGGTACTACTGGGAAGAACTTCATGTGTCATCATCTAATGTGAGCAAATGAACATTCTCTTTTATTCCACAGAAAGAGGCGCCTCAATGCAGTAACTCATCCCTCTAATCAGAGGAGATTCTTCTAAGAAGAGCAGTTTGGGCCTCTTGAAGAACCTGTTCCTGCCCTTTCACTAGGAATGGAGCCCCTAAACCAAGTGGGAATTCAGTCAGATGAGGGAAAACCTCCATGTGGTCTCTGGCAATGACTTCTTCCCAATTCCTTTTTACAACAAACACAGAAGCGCATGCCCTTCCTCAGGTTCCCGTCCTGCCAAGTGGGGAAAAGAAGGTCCTACAGCACTTCATGGAGAAAGAGGAATGGGACAACCAGACATCACCAGTGGAGTTCCTCCTGCTGGGACTGAGTAATGTCCACAAGCTTCAGATGCCTCTCTTTCTCCTCTCTCTCATGATCTACATGGTGACTGTGTTTGTTAACATCCTCATTGTTGTGCTGGTGGTGGCAGATCGGCATCTTCACACTCCCATGTACATCTTCCTGGGGAATTTCTCCAGTGTGGCAATCTGCTGTACCTCCACTATCGTGCCCAGGCTGCTGGCCAGCTTCCTAACCAGGGACAGAACCGTTTCTGCTCAAGGCTGCATGACACAATTCTTTTTTTTTGCCTGTTGTGCAGGTACCGAGTGTTATCTGTTGGCCATCATGTCCTATGATCGGTACGTGGCCATATGCCACCCCCTGCTCTATGCCAGCCTCATGAAGCAGAAGCTCTGTTTCCAGCTGGCGGCTGGGTCTTGGCTAGCAGGATTACTAATGTCTACCGTAGTCACTGGGCTACTTTCCAACTTACACTTCTGTGGTCCCAATGCAATTGATCACTTCTTCTGTGATTTTGCCCCGTTGCTGGAGCTCGCCTGCAGTGACACCACGGTGCTTAGACTGGTTACTTTCATCATCTGCTTTCTGGATGTGGTCTTCCCCTTTGTGTTCACCTTGGTATCCTATATCTGCATCATAGTTGTGATCCTGAGGATCCCAGCCACCACGGGGAGGCAGAAGGCCTTCTCCACCTGCTCCTCTCACCTCATCATGGTCACTGTTTTCTATGGTACCCTCATCATTGTCTCTGTGATACCCAGAACAGCCTCACTGAGGCAGCTCAAGACAGTGCCATCCTTTTTCTACACCATCCTCACGCCCATGGCCAATCCACTCCTCTACAGCCTGCGGAACAGGCAAGTGAAGGGGGCTCTTGGAAATGCCCTCAGAAAGACTGTGGCCTGCATCGAGAGCTCCTACTAGTTGTGACCCGCCAGGAATAAACAGGTTGTGGTTGTGTCAACATAGTGCATATTTTGTGTACCAGGTATATCTTTAGAAGTGCAGAATCTTGGGACTGTTTAGGGAATGAGAAGCGGGAAAAGAGAATTTGTGTCTTAAGGAAACACAGGTCTGGTGTTGAAGAGTGTAAAAAACTTCCCTGGCTTTCTTCCTGCTTTAAAGTAACCACAGTTGTGATCCTGCAAGTGGGAGCTGTTGAAATGCCACACCTGCCCAGGACTGGCAGAAAACTTACTCTAAACATGCTGTTTTCTCTTCCGTTACCCAGCCAAGCTGAGGGGTGGGGGTCCTGCGTGTCTGGGATTCCTCAGGACATCTTCATATTGACAGTGAGAAGGGGGAAGTTGAATCAAGCCCTTCCACTGGACATGTCTAAATCTGAGTAGATGAATCCCATCCTTCCTGTTCTCTGGGATGTCTAGCAGAGGAGAACTGTGAAAGCTAGTCTGATAGGGCCAGCCCCGCTGGAAAAAAAAAAAAAAAAAGTAGATCCTTCTTCAGAAGAAGGGTACCTGAGCTGGGTCTCACCTTCCCAAATTTTTAACACAGAAATCATTACTTTCCATTTCTTTCCTTCTCCTAATCTGACCCCCCTCCAGCTCCCCTCCCCCAATGTAATTACTTACTTGTTTCCCACTGGCTGACTTAGATATTGCAACCTGGGTCCTCCTGTTTTCTTCTTTCTTGCAAAAGAGAGCAAGGTCATGCTCATGGGCCATGACTGAGAACATCCACCCCCAGCAGTGGGCTTTCCCCATTTCCGAGGCTGAGGCGTGCGCACAAGATAGAAATGCTCCATCACCCCTGATTTGCGCAAGGGCCTTCAGCCCTGACATACTCCCACAACACACTTATTCCTCCTCCACCCACACACATAAATCCCTTCCCACTTCCAGGCTCAAATCATGGTTGCAAGAATTTGATGCACTTCAGAAGAGGCCTTGAGCTTCTTGGATCTTCTTGGTGCTTATGGCAATGTTCCTGGTTCCCTCCAGATTTGATGGACTTCCTGTCTATAACAAGGGCTTTCTGACAAGCTTTTATGAAATGTTTGTTTTTCTGTCATTCCTGTGTGTGGAAAGAGTAGACACAGAAAAGAAAGAAATAGCCACCAAAACGGATGCTGAGTGAAGTGCCAGTAAGAACCAGGTGAGGCACCCCCCTGGCTGTGGCTTCCTGGCAAGAAGTCTGTCCTGAGAAGGGGATCCAGCCTCTGCCACTCTGGAGTGGGCAATCAGCAGTGTCCATGCCACCTGGCAGAGACTGTCTGTCCAAGCACAGTTACTGTCTTGTCAGCTTTGAGCACGAGCTTGCAAACGGTTGGCTGCAGGGGTAGTGCCTGTGGGATTATCATTGCTCCAAAAGAGCAGTCCTTCCAGGTCTTTCTTGAGCAAGAACGGGAGAGCCATTGCTGAGGATGGGCTTTGGGGCCATGTGTGCAGAGCACAATAGATGAGCAGCCCATCCCCTTAACTCCACTCAACCACTCCAGAAGGTCACAGTGACTGTGCTCTGGTTTTGATTCCCCTAAACCCTCTCTGCTAGGCAGGGGCTCAGCAGGGAAAAATCTATGGCACTGGGCAACACAATTGCCCCAGCTGTACCAGCGTGAGGACAGCATCCCTGCGTGTGGTCAAACCATCAGCCTTTGGGTTAACAGCTGAGCACGCTCACCCACCCTGCCACAGGGACCCCAGCCAGAGCTGTCCCCGGGCACGGCTTTGCTGTCAGGACAGACATCAGTGCTGAAGGAATGGGAAGGTCCCTGAGCCCAACGCCCATCCCCAGCCCCATGGAGATGGAAGCCTGCTGTTCACCTCACCTGCAGGGCTGCTGGGGAACAGAGGGGTGCAGGGGGAGGCCTGGTGCCTGGAGGAGGGGGTATAAGATTTCTGCCTCCATGTGCCCTCCACAGCATGCCCTGGGATGCCATCGGAGCCTGGGGGCACATCAGTCCAGGGAGGGCATTTCCCTCACCCTGTTGCACTGCTGCTGCTGTGGAGCAGGGGACAGGTGTGGCACAGATGGCTGTTGCCCTGGGTGGCAGAGGAGGCTCAGGGGAAGGGATTTTTTCCTCTCCATCGACCCATCCCGGAGTGGGCCAGAGTGTGGGAGCAGCACCTGCAGCAAGAGCCTCCTTCTGCCCCATTGCCCTGCAGAGACCTTGAAGGGCAGCACTCTACAGCGCAGCCCTGTCCCAGGATCAGGCCCCAATTTCCCCCATCTCAGAAGGATTCAAGTGCTGTTTACTGCAGAGGGTCCCTGGGCACCCAGGGGAATACAGGACTTGTCATAGGCACATCACGGGAGGAGAGTGCCTCCCCTGCTGGCAGGTGTCAAGGGGATGTAGCTCAGTGGCAGAGCACCTGCTTTGCACGTGGGAGGTCCTGGGTTCAATCCCCAGCATCTCCAGGGGTACTTTTGCCCTGACTCCCCAGCCTCAGGCAGGTGCAGGCTGGAGCTCGGGCACTGTTCCTCTCCAGGCCCTGTGGGCCTGCCCTGCCCACCCAGGGCTTGCCTGTGAGGTGAGGAGGGCTGTGGGAGGGCTGTGTGTGCTGCCTCTGCTGAGCCCCCTCTTGGAGGAGAAGCAGGCAGCTGTGCTGGACCTGAGCTCAGGTCACTGCCCTGCACCACAGACCCACCCCACCGCCCAGGGACAATGCTTGGCAGCAGAGTGTGGGGAGACCTCAGGGAGGGGAGAGGTGTCAGCAGCACACTAGGAATCATTTCTGGCTGTGCTGAGAGATGTGGTGTGAGGGTGCTGGTCCAGCCCAGGCGCCCCTTGGGATCAGGGCCACACTGCCCTGGTGGCTTTCCAGGGATAAGGGTCTGACATTGTCCTGACTCCAGGTGGAGATCCCATACCACATAGGGAAGCGCTCCTCTGTGCCAGCAGGTAGGGCTGTCTGAGTTGGACGAGCCTGGGCAAGGCTGTGGGACTCCCAGCTTTGACATTTCTTATCCTGACCCTGTCTCCAAGTGCTTCTGCTTCCACCATCACCACTGGCTTAAGCAGAGCCTCAGCTCAGGGCATGTGGAGCTCCTGAGGCCAGACACAGCCCACAGACATGGGGCTGGTGCCCACCTCTTGTTCCTGGGGTGTTTGGTGTCTCTGTCGATGCTGCGCTGGTGGGATCAGGGAGGCACAGGCCTGTCCACAGCCATGCACAGGCGGGAAGGGCCAGATGGTGCCGTGGCTGGTCCCGCAGCTAAAACACCTGCAACCAAACTGGAGTGTGAGACATGGCCTTTCACTGCAGGGTGCTCAGCCCCCGCAAACAGTGAGCCCAAACTAAGAGAAATAAGGCTGCCCTCCTGTGGGCTTTCCACAGCCATGCTCTCCCCAGCATGGGGCAGCAGTGCTAAGAGTTGGGGGTCTCACTGTGACCCCCCTCAGGTAGGTCCTCAGGAGCTGCAGGAGCAAGCACAGATCTGGGGCCCAGTGACAATCTTGCTTTGCTGCAGAGAACAGACCCAGCCCACAGGGCCAGACTGTTCACGTCCAAGAATGCCAGGGCTGGAGCTTATCCCAGTGGGAGTTTTCCAGGGGATGGAGGCTGTGCTTGCAGTGCCCATGTTATGTCACCCATTACCGTGGGAGTCTCGCCCTGGGAACGCTGCTCTCCCATGGGGGCTGCCAGCAGGAAGGCTCCAGGGTATGGAGCAGAGGGATGTGTGAGCCTGGGCTTCCTCCAGATCCCCCCAGGGTCCTCCCAGGGGTGGAGGAGCTCCCAGCAGGGAATGGGGCAATGCGGAAGTGGGAGAGGATGTTGGTGACAGCCGCCTCCTGTCCTCTTCTCCTCTAGGGCCAGATCCTGCCGTTGGCAGCAGTACTGAGCTGCAGCAACTCCCCATAGGGAGCCAACACACCTTCTAGCCTGCAGCAGAGCAACCTTTCAGGGAAGAGCTGGAGGGGTGTGCACACCCACCAGTGGGAGCAGGGAAGGCAGTCTAGGCTCCAGGTCCTGCCCAAGTGTCAAACTCTTCTCCCCGCCTGGCTTCTGTGCTTTTTCTGTCTATGGGCACGGGGGCTGGTGAAAGCCCCAGCCAAGGGAGAGGGACCCTGGCTCAGCTCCCAGCAGCACCTGTTTTAGGGGAGGGACACAAAATCTCCTCTGCCATGGAAACATGCCCACATGAGCATCCTCCTGGATGGGTCCTTCTCCAGGCCAGGGGCCAGACCACGGCTTTTGGCTGCAGCACACATCTCATGGGGATCCTTTCTCCATCCCCCGGCCCTCCAACAGCGCTGAGGGAAAGGTGCCCCCATCCCCCCTGCTCCCATCCCTTCTGTACCTGCACACAAGTACTGCCCCGACACAAATCCAAACTGAAACCCCTGGCGAGGCAGCAGGAGGGCAGGGGTGGGGGCTGGAGGGGAGCAGGAGGAGGGGGTCCCAGGGCTGCCGTGGGGCCTTACAGCCCCTGCTCAGGAAGAAGGCAGCTCTGTGCCTGTGACAAGAGTGCTCGGGGGTCTGTGAGGGCCCAAGGCAGCAGGAACAGCCCATGGAGACTGGGGTCCTGGCAGAGGGAATTCCAGCCCCGTGTGTCCCAGAAAGTGGCTCTGCACCCTGTGCTGGGGCAGTGTGGAGCACAGCTGCCTCCTAACCATTGTGGGAGGTAATCCATGGGCCATGATCCCCGCTGGGGCTGGCTGGGGTGTTCAGAGCACTGCGGCCACCTTAGGGCTCACTTCTGTGGGGCAACAACCCAGGACTTACCCTGACATGGCAGCTCTGTCATGGCCTCTGCACTGTGGGGCCAGTGTGGCCCAGGCAGGGCCTGGGGGAAAGAGCAGCTGGAAACCCCAGGGTGAGGAAATGGGTGCTCCCGCTGGGGTGCATCACGGCACCTATCAGAGAGCCGTTTTGACTAGAAACTGCCTGTGGCCAGCAGGATGGAAATGGCTCTGTCAGCAGGATTATTCCCCAGGCACCAGGGGCTCTTGCAGCCCCACAGCCTGACCCCGAGCCTGCTGTCCCTGAGACACACCCCTTCCCTACCACTGTGCCTTTGTTCTCTGCTCCCCCTGATCAGCCTCAGGGAGATGACCCGACACCTGGGCAGGCAAGCAGCAGCTCTGGGTCAAAGCCCCCAGAGACTTTTAATAGGAACCAATATGGATGCACAGTGTAAAAATGGGAATAAAAATAGAGGAAACTCCCAGCCATTTCTGCTGCCCGTGGTAAAGGGAGACGGTTCCCTGGTGCTCACAGCTCTCCCAGCTGCACAGGCCTCTCCTCCCTCCTGCCTGCACCCAGCTGCACAGCAGGGATGGGCTCTCCTGGCCTGGGGCTCAGGGACTGTTGGGCAACAAGCTCCGCTGTCACAGCCTTTGTGTCCTCACGGGGATGTGCCAGAGACACCTCTTCAGCATCATCATAGCCCATGCTCCCCAGGGACACGGACGAGGTGTCTCCTTCAGCTCCAGGGACCCCAGCACTTCTCCGGGAGCGCAGGCTGCTCCCTGCAAGCAGCAAGGCAGGACATTGCAGTTTGCCGCATGGGGTCTGTGCATCACCTTCCTGCCCACTCCTCACCACATTCAGCTCCTTCTCCCACCCCAAGTCCCTCCAAGGAAAACTCCGGGGTCAGGTTCCCCCTTCCCAGGAGCTTTGGGTGTCCGTACGGTAGCAACTTGGGTGGCACCAGGGATGGCACCCCAGGAACTGGCAGCACTATCTTTCCCTCTCACCTTCAGGTGCATCCCTGGGCCCTGCTCCCTCCAGTGGTGCCCTGGGCATTTCCCAAACTCCCTGCCCAGGGGCAGCATCATCCCCAGGGTCAGAAACCTCCCTGGCATCATCATAGCCATCCACTGGGTCACCTCCGGGCAGGACAAGAACATCTGAAAGGAGAGGGGAGCTGGTGACAGAGAGAAGATACATCCTGCAGAGCAGAGGACAGGAGGATGCACAGGGACACAGGGCTGACACACTGGTGGTGGCAGCACCACAGGACACCCCCATGTCCTCCCCGTCTGTGATGGTGACACTCAGTGACACCTCTGTCCACCACATGGCTGCAGGGAGATCAGCCCCTTCCTGCCTCCATTACCTGGTGCTGATCCCACACCATCCTCCTCCTCGCTGTCCCCAGGGGAGGGCTGCAGCTGGGTCAGGGACTCCTCTGAATAGGAGCCTGGAGAGATGCACAGAGGGTGTTATGGAGCGAGCCCCACGGACCTGTCTCATGGTCAGCGCTGCTGGGGAAGGGGGACCCACAGAGCTGGGGCTGCATGGGGAGGAGGGCTGGGAATCACCCTGCTCCCCCAGGACAAACACCATCTCAAAGGTGCTCCCAGAGCTGCCCTAGCACAGCCCTTCCCTCGTTCCTCGGGTGTCACATGGGGTGCAAGGGCAGGAAGAGAGGGGCTGTCCAGCTGGGATGGGCAAAGCTGGTTGGGAGGAAGCTCCTCTCCCGGGCCCAGGACCTGGATGCTCTCCCCACAGACCACACGGCCCCAGCGCTGCAGGGACCATGGGCTGGGAGGCTTCAGGGGATCAGCCCTGTGTTGGGGCCAGGGGAAAGAGTCCTGCAGATGGGCCTCCAGGGAGGACCCACACCCCCCTGAGCGACCAAACCTTGCCTGCTTCTCCCACACCAGGCTGTAACCAATCTCCTCATACACGGCCTCGGGGAAGAGCTCCTGAGCCCTCCTGGAGCCTGGGGACAGAGGCAGGGCTGGCACAGGGACAGGCAGAGGGGCGATGGGACCCCACTGTGCTCCCCCAAACCTGTTCCTTTGGCCAGCCCAGGACTGGTCCGACAGCACAGCCCCACTGTGCTGTCCAGGCACGGCCGCCACATCCCCAGTGAGGGCAACATTGCTGTGGAGATTATCTGGGGCAGCATCACCCTCGCATCATCCTTTCGGAGACAGCGCTCATGCCCCTCTGGCCCCTGCGTCATTCCCCCCTTGTCTGACCTTGGAGCAGCTCCCATGTTTCCTTGCCGCCTGGAGCTGCCCCTTATCTGCCCCATGGGCCTATAGCAGGGTATCTGCCCTGCTTGGGGATGGGCGAGGATGGGCAGGGCTGGGCAGAGGGACAGCCTGGGGACCTGACACCATGGAGATGGACTCTACTGCCCCATGCTCCTCCTGCCATCTCCCTTGCCCCAGAGCCCCCTCCAGCACTACCCAGAGCACTGCCAGCCTTGGCCATCTCCACTCTGCCATTTCTCTCCTCGCCCCATCACTAGCTCCCCCCACCTCTGGGCTCTCTCCACCCCTTGCTGCTGGTGCCCCATGGCCAGGCAGTCAGTGGGGTGGTGCATAGGACAGGTGGCAGCACACAGTCTCATCCCCCCAGCTCTGCCTGTACCCCTCAGTGACAGCCCGCAGCACCCCACAGCCCTTCCAGGAGGCATGGTCCCTGGGACTGCTATGGAAGGACCCACCTCTGCGCCCAGCCCTGGCGCTTAGCACTTGCCCAGCCAGGAGGGCCAGGAGCAGGCAGAGAAGGGCCCCCAGGATGATGCAGATGATGACGGGCACTGAGACTCTCCCGCTGCTGGTCAAACGACCTCGGGTAGGATCTGCATTGGCAAGAACATGGAAGGGGCAACACCAGGCCTGGGAGAGGTGGGGGCAACACCAGTCCTGACTCCCATCACTCAAGGCAGCAGAGGGTGGAGGACCCCAGGGCTGAGTAATAGGGAAGCTTCCAGCCTGCTGAGGAAATTACAGCCCTCCCCAACTCTCCCACCACCACCCCAGTGCCTCCTCCTGGGAGCTTCACACCCCAGCAAGGAGCCCCTTCCATCCAGCTGTGTGTTACTAGCCTGGTGCTGGGGATACCCAGCCTCGGGCGGGAGGACGTTACCTGCTCGGGGTGGGGATGCTGTGTCCTGGTTGGAGCTGCAGAGGAGGAAAAGGAGAGCTGGGCTGAGAGGACGGGTGTGCGGGTACTGGGGAGCCTCCTTCCCAACACGCCCTGGGTGTGTCTGGAGATGTCCCTGACACATCCCACCCAAACTGCCCCTCCAGTAGTGCTAGAAAGGGAGGCCGGGGCAGGGCCCGCGGCCTCTGCTCTGGGCGGCAGGCAGGATGGCACAGGCAGCCCAGGGGACAGCCCTGGGGCTGCAGGGCCCCCCAGGCAGTGGCCTGAGGACACCCAGCTCCACTGAGGCTGCTCCCCACCTGGCACCAGGCTCCTGCACTCTGCAGGAATGGTCTCGCTCTTGGGAGGTCAGGGGCCATGCCAGGACCAAGTGGGTGAACGGCCTTCTCTAGCTCCCTGCCAACACCTGAACAAGAGGTCCCAGTCCTGCCGCTCACCTGAGCAGAGCACAGCAGCGTCTTCCTTATGCCGGCAAGCACCGCCATCCCCGGGCCGGGCCCAGCAGTCCTGCAGGGACAGCTCTGTCCCCCGGCACTCCACCTGCTCCAGCCAGATGGGGCCTTGCCCCATCCCAAATGCAGCCTCATTCAGGGCAAGACAGTTTAATATGTGGAGGAGTGGATCTCACAGCAGGAGATCGATGCCCGGCCTGTCTCAGAGAAAAGGATTCTTTGGAGAACACACCCTCCTCCCCAGTTTTATTGCTGACCATGACATCATATGGCATGGAATATTGATTTGGTCATCTGGGGTCAGCTATCCTGGCTTTCGTCCTCATTGTCAGGGCAGAGCGAGAAACAGAGAAGGCCTTGATGCTGTGCAAGCACTGCTCAGCAGTAGCTACAATGTCGGTGTGCTGTCAAAGCTGTTTTGGCCACCAAGGCAAAGCACAGCACCACAGGGGCTGCTAAGAAGAAAATTAACTTCATCCCAGCCAGACCCAGTAAAATCTCCACCCCTCATTCCATACTGTGTGCATCCTGCTCAGGTCCTACAGTATTCAACACATTTCCATCCACCACCACCACTCCCTTCCCCATCCTTTGACATGACACAGACACAGCATACTGGGTTTGCCTGGTCTGGCTCAGGTGGACCTGGACAAGTCCCAGCGCACTCCTGACTTCTCCCCTCACTCAGTCAGCCAGAGCTTTTTGAAGCAGTCAACCAGGATATCAACCTCAGGACAAGGAATCACATGTATCACCAGCCCACACCCCACACTGGTCTTACAGGTAGCTGTCAGATCCCCCACAACCCTGGGGAAAGGGAGTTCCCCACCAGCACCCTTCCCCTCTCTTTGGCACCTCAAAATCCAGTTTGCTGTTCATGGGCTCATTGGCTAGTTCCTCTCGTTCACATGGGCTTTTCTCAGATCCTCTGTGGGTCTTTTCCATATGGTCCCCATGCACATATTCTTCTGAAGTTGGCATTTTGTCCTGTTTTTTTTTTTATGTTCGCAGACAGCGTTGCCTGTGTCTTGCAGCAGAGAGAAAAGCTAAGAGTCTTCCCAGTTCACCCTGCGTGGCCATCCTGCTGGGCTGGGCTGGAATGCGGGAGCCTCCTAGGCTGGTTCACAGGACTGGGCTCTTCTTTGTATGCTGACAGGATTTGGGCCAAGGGCCCCTTGGTGGCCTCCTGGGAGGGGGCCGTAGCCCTCGGGCATGTTCCAGCTTGGCTGTGTCCTCACCACGCTCCTGAAGTTCCCCCCACCCCAGCCCATGTCTGGGCTGCTTCTGCAGCCTGGTAAAGTGGGGGACCTCGACCCACCCTTGTACTTTGTTTTCTATTCACATTTAAACTCTGATTGTTCCTTCCGGTAGCTCTTATCAAAGAAGGTTTTATCCATTTTATACCTATGTTGCAATGGCTATATAGATTCAATTTCTCTGCCTTTATAAATGTTTACATATATCTATATAAATGCATACACATGTATATTTTTATTGAGGTATATGTATTTAAAATATTGTATCTAGTCATAAATAAATAAAAATATAGTTATACTTATTTGTACACTCAGTTTTAGATATCTTTCTAAAAATGTTTATATTGTATAAAACTGCACATATTTTTGTACCTGAGCACGTCCTTGTCCAAAGGAGGCAGGCAGCCAATCAAAGGGCTGCATGGGAACACATGGGTCTGACAGTGTCAAAGAAATGGCTGCCAGCCAACCACAGGGCAGTATGAGATCACGTGGGGAATGAGAACCTGTGGGGAATGAGGCTGTCACAAGTGGTGGCCTCCCTGTACGTAATGACAGGGGGCTTCCCTTGCCGACTGCTTCTGGGCCCAGTGGGAGGGGAGGCTCCTCTTGCCAGCCAATCACAGGATTTCCTGAGAAGACGTGGGTTTGCTGCTCTCAAGCAATTGCTGTCAGCCAATCACAGAGCAGTGTGATGTTTAAGATCATGGCAGCTCACTGTCATCAAATGGTGGCACCACGTCATAAAATGGCACCACCACACCCCAAAATGGCAGCCTAAACAAAATGGTGGCCAAAACAAAATGGCAGCCCTGGTGTATGCAGGGGAAGAGACTTCTAGGTCAGATGTACTTCCAGGTCAACCAGAAGGGCTGGCTGCTCCTTCCAGCCAATCACAACCAAGCACGTGACCAGTAGAGGGGAGTGCCTTCTGGGGCAAATGGCCCCTGAGGCAGCTGGGAAGGGGCGGGACTTCTGCTGGCAGCTGGTGGGCGGGCCATGGCGCATGTCTGCCCTCCGGTGGCAGTGGTGCCGGTGCTCCTGGCGTGTTCCAGGGCTGTGACCCAAATGAGCACAAGGAAGGCTCGTGGTGAGGTAAAAATGCTCCTTTGAACCGCTGTCAGAGAACGGGTCACTGCAGTGTCAGAGCTTCAGTGTCTGGGCCTGACGTGAGAACTTTCCTGCCTCCCTGTGCTTCCAGGCTGCACAACCCTTCCCAAAAAAACCGCTGCGGGACCCTCCTGGGACTCGTGGGAAACTGTGCACGACTGTGCTGAGGATCCCCTGGGAGCAGGGACAGCACAAAGCCTTTTCTGCGTGCCTCCTCCCCTGGCCGTGGTCTCCCTCTTTATCAGCACCTGAAGGCCCCCTCCATCTCCTCCCCACCCCTGGGTCTGGTGATGGCGGCTCTGTACTCAGTGGTGCCTCCAGCAGTGACCCCTCTCATCTACAGCATGAGGAACCACGAGCTCAAGGGTGGAATTAGGAAAGGGCTTGCATAGAAGAAGAAACGACTCCCAGGATATCCCATCCAAACCTGGTGCTTTGGTGTATTATCATTATTTTTGTCATTATCATTTAACTTTCCCAATATTGTTACTCGTGGTTATGATGTTCCTAGAGAAATGTTTGGATTTGTCTCGCTTCTCCAGAGGCATGAACCTGCTCTGTCTCACCTGGAGCCTGGGTAAGAGTGTGTCTAACACCGGGGCGGAGCTGACTGCCCCATAGCCTCTCTGTAATAAAACGGGATCTCCCCAGTGCAGTGGGGAGATGAGCAGCAGCCATCCCCATCCAGCTGGAGCTGCCCCACACCCTGAGCAGCAAGGCCAGTGTGGAGTCGCCCTGTGACCCCAGGCACCACAGCCAAATCACCCTGCAGAGCAGCATCGCCAGCTCGGGGCCCTGCAGGGGTGGTGGGGAGGGGGCGAGGAACGGCCAGGTAGATGAGAGGAGGGTTAGGGAGAGCTCAGAGCAGAGATGACCTTGGCTGGAAATTGCCTCAGAGACAAAAATACCAGCTATCCTGGTTTCAGCTAGGAAAGAGTTAAATTTTTTCCTAGTAGCTGGTATAGTGCTCTGTTTTGGATTTAGTATGAGAGTAATGTTGATAACACACTGATGTTTTAGTTGTTGCCAAGTGGTGTTGCTAAATTGTTGCTAAGTCCCTGCATCCTCCTTCTTGCCGCGCTTCAAGACATTTGCTGTCTTCACATCATCAGGAACCTCACCAAATCCTCTTGACCTTCCAAACATGATTTCAAGGGGCCTTACAAGGACATCAGCCATCTTCCTCAGCACTCATGAGTGCATCCCCTCAGGTCCCAAGGACTTATGCATGTGCCGTTTGTTTCAATGTTCCCTAAGCTGAGACTCCTGCACCAAGGGGAAGTCTTCCTTGCTCCTTGCCTCTGGTCTTGGGGGCCTGGGATTCCTGAAGGTTGGTCTTACCAGTAAACGCAGAGTGGAAGAAGGCATGGAGTACCTTGACCTCTTCTGTGTTCTCTGTCACCAGGGTCCCACCCCATCTAGCAGCAGGCCCACATTTTCCCGAGCCTTCCTTTTGCTGCTGGCATCGTTGTTAAATCCTTTCTTGATGCCCTTCCTGTCCAGATGGAATTACCAGATTGAGATCGAGATGGGCTTTGGCTTTCCTAACACCCTCTCTGAATGCTCGGGAGGTTCTTGGTGCCCTCCAGAAACCTCCTGAGTGTCTTGTGCCCTGCTGTGCTGCCCCTCCGGCAGATGTCCAGCTGGGTAATGTCTGCCATGAGGACCAGGGCCTGCAAATGAGAAGCTGCTTCTACTTGTCTGAAGAAGGCCTCATCTGTTGCTTCTTCCTAATACAGTTGGTCCACATTAGACACCAACTACAACATTACCCATCGTAATGTTGCTCTGCCCACTAATCCTGATCCATTGGCTCTCATGTGGCTCCTCACCTGTCACTAGCAGAGCTCCATGCTTTCCTTCTGCTCACCCACAGACAGGGCACCTTCCCCTCCTGACTGACCTGCCCCATCCTTCCTAAAGAGGCAGCTTCCATCCATGGCCACGCTCCCGTGGTGTGAGCTATCTGACCATGTCTCTGATACCCAAGTGAGATTACAGCTCAAGAACTGCCCACAGACTCCTAATTCCTCCTGTTTGCTCCCCAAGCCATCTGCATTCCTGTGCAGGCCCATCAGAGGTGTGCCCAGC
The DNA here is from genome assembly GCF_965183815.1 of Platalea leucorodia. Classification (NCBI taxonomy): domain Eukaryota; kingdom Metazoa; phylum Chordata; class Aves; order Pelecaniformes; family Threskiornithidae; genus Platalea; species Platalea leucorodia. The sequence continues at coordinate 95,675 of NW_028121304.1, forward strand.
CATGCTGATTCCCTGCTGAGACTGAGGGCTACTTGACAGGTGCCCACAAACAGCCCTGGTTGTACCCTTTGCTTCACCGCCAACTTTCTTATTCCCTGTTTCCCTTCTCCCAGGTTCTTCCCTTTGGTCATCCTCAATCCCTCTCATTCAAGAAGCCCACCCCTGATTCCCCTTTACCCGCTGGCCCTGGCTTTGCTTGCCTGTTGCCCTCCTTTGGTGTTTCTGGGCTGCCAGCACTGGGAATTCCTACCTTGGTCAGCAAGGCCATTAAACTACTACCTCCTTTTATTATCCATCATGGCCTTCAATTCCTCATGCTGTCATCTTGTTAGAGGCACCACAGGACAGGGTGAGACACCTACACGCACACGTGAACAGCTGACACAAGGAAGATTCAGTTCATGGGGACCCTGGGAAACCCTGGGATTTGGCCAACAGAAAACTCATCAAGTTTGACAAGGAGAAGTGGCCAGTCCTGCATCAGGGGAAGAATAACCCCATGTATCAGGGCAAGCTTGGAGCTGACCAGCTGAGGAGTGAGCCTGAGGAGAAGGCCGTGGTCGCTACAAGGGATGCTATAGGAGCCAGTGGAGCATGCTGACCATGAATAAGGCCAGCTGCACACGGGGCTGAATTAGGATGAGGGTGACCACCCAGAGAAGGGGAGTTACCTTGACTCAGCGCTGTTGTGGCCACATCTGAAATAATCTGTCCTGGTGCGGGGTCCATGTTCTGCAGGAGTGGGGAGGAACTGGAGAAGGTCCAGGGGTGGCCTGCCAAGCTGGGCTGAAGGGGCTGAATCACATGGCTTGTGTGGAGAGACCGAGGGACCTGGGCTGCTTTGGCCTCATGGCATAGAGGCCAAGGGCAAGGTTGTAGTAGCCTGCAATCGCTTGAGAGGTGGTTTCAGGGAGGATGAAGATTTCCTTTGCAGAGGAAACAGCATGAGGAAGGAAAAGCTTTGGAGTCTGAGCCTGGGCATGAGGAAGATGAAATGTCACTTGAAGGGTAGTGGCGTGGTGCAACCGGTCACTGGTGGTGGTGGTGTTTGTCTGTGATCAGCCCGTGGCTTTCTGTTTCAGAGAGAGATATTGGTACAGGCAGGGACATGGGAGGATGAGAGCAAGGTGGAGAAGCGGATCGTGTGTCTACAGCCTGCAGGGAAACAGGCACAGGCGTGGGACAGCGTAGGACATCCTGGGGTGGAGATGGCCAACGACGACAGCCATACAAGAACTGTTTTTGACAGAGAGATAGGAAGGGATAGATATAAATGCCATGAAGGAGCTGATGAAAGAGTGAATTTGACTCCTGAAAGATGGGGCGAGTTTCTAAGTCCCTGAAGCTCAAAGCATCGACGAGATAATTGGGAGGCATGTGAATGAACAAAAAGCAGGGGGAGGGGGGAGCCTGGAGAGCAATGGGAAGGGCAAATGTCCCGCTACCTCTGCTGAGAAGGTGCCCTTAGACATGGGCATTTAATCAAGAGAGGTGGGAAGACCTGAAAGATAAGGGAGATTGAATATGCAGCGTAATATCATAGATAGAGCAGCCATAATGCAAGTACAGGAGATCAATATTTTTTCTCCTATGATTAATGCACTCCCTGCAAATTCCCACTCTGGCATGATGGGAAAACCCTGCCACTATATTAAAAGTATTCAATTGTTTCAGCTGGTGAAAATGGGCTCCTATTTTTTTCTCAGTGTTGCAGATTTGTTCACCTTTCCACGCAGACCTTGTTTGCCTGACCATAAAACACCCAGGGCGGCGTTTAGAGGCCTCCGTGTACCTGAGGTGTTTGCCTGGGGCTGGCAGCTCTCAGGCAGGGCGTGTGGGAGAGCAGAGCCCCTCGGGGTCTGCAGGCAGAGGCTGGGCAGGGGGTTCCCAGGGCATCTGCACTGGCAGGAGGTGTCTGTGTCCCTGTAGCTGAAGGCATTTGGGTCCTACATCCAACCACAATAAAATGTAGAAGCTGAAAAGTGTTTTCAAACATTTTCTTTGCTTTGCAGCTTTCTGTTTAATTCTTTGTTTTATGTTTATTGACATTTTCTAAACATTTTTCTTCTCAGGCTAGCAGCATTTAAAGAAAAGGTCATTTTGTGTCTTGCCCAGAGCCCTCTGCCCCCAAGACAGTTCCTGCCCAGGACTGTCAGCGATACCCCTCAGTCTTTGCCGAGAGAGAGTCACACTGGGGTATCGACCTCTTTTCGCTGCCTGAGATGTTAGTTTAGGTGGTCACATACAGCACAGGAAGATTCCTGCCCCATAAACATTTGCTCTGTGGTTCTCAGAGAAGGGGCCTGACACCATAGGATCAGTTCAAGTTGGAAGGGACCTCGGGACTTCTGCAGTCCAACCCGCCAGAAAAAAAAGGGGTCAGACCAGGTTGTTCATGGCTTGATCCAGTCTGAGTCTGGAAACCTCCAAGGACGGAGTCTGCACAGCATCTCTGGGTGGCCTGCTCCAATGCTTGGCTCAGCTCACACTGAAACAGACTTTCCTTATCTCCAGGCTTAATCTCTCCTCTTTCACCTTCCACCCCCTGTCTTTTGTCCTCCTGCCATGCCCCATGGTGAAAAGCCTGTCTCTCTATTCTCCATCAAGTCCTTGTAGGTACTGGCAGGCCACAGTGAGGTCCCTCTCGGCCTTCATTTCTCCAGGCTGGACTAGCTCATCTCCCTCAGCCTCTCCTCAGGGGAAAGGTGCTCCAGTCCCTGACCATCTTGGACGTCCTTTGCTTCAAGCAGAGGGATTCAAGCACTGAGCCCAGCAGGAGGATGGAAATGGCCAAACAGGACAATTCACCCATAAACTTGGGGTGTGCTGCCAGTGCTGGAAATGGCCAGGGAGAAAGGCTGGGGGGTTACAAATGCCCTGGGGCACCTGCCCCAACTCTCCATGGCACCAAAGGCACAGACCAGCCTCCTCTCTCCTGCATCTGCAAGTCTCAGCTCCCTTCCACGAGCCCTGGCTCTGCAGCACCAACCCCCTGGTGTGAGTCCTCACCCTGCAAGGTCAGACAGCTCAGCTAACTTCAGTGCATTCCTCTCCTGAGCACTTCCCAGCCCAGCCCAGTCCCTCTCTGGCTCTCCCCATCACTTCCCACCCCCTACCCATCTCCCCCCTGTCCAGCCCAGAAAAGCAGCCCATTCTGGGCTCACCCCATGGCAGTGCCCATTGATGGGTACTGCAGAGCTCTGCACACTCAACCCCACAGCCCCAGCCCCTCTGAAGGTCACAGTAGCTCCTGGGAGGCAGAGAGGTGTCTCAGCCTCCCCATCAGCCCCAGGGCTGAGGGCCAGCCATGGCATGAGGAGATGGAAGCCAGTGGCTGCTCCTGTCTCCAAGACATCCTTATTGGCCACTGCCAGCAAGGCCCTCTGTGCCAGCCCCTCTCCCAGGAAAAGACTCCTGGCCCAGGGGATCCTCAGGCTGCTCCGGCTGCCCAAGCAATAGAAAAGCCTGCCCAAGCTGGTGCATTCAGAAATAGATTTCTCTTTGCCATTTATAACCCCCTGGAAGCAGGGAGTATCTTCTTTGCTCTTCTCCAGGCATGTCCCTGCCCCTAGAGAGCCTTTCACCAGGGAAGTTTGTCCATGCTGGCCTGACCTGCCGATCCTACCCCCTCCCCGTGCTCTCCACAGGGCCCCAAGCTGTTGGTACTGCTCTGCAGAGCGAGTGGGCTGTGGTGCCTGAAAGCCATGGGGTGATGTCCCAGGCAGATCCCTGTCGATCATTCACCATCTCCAGGGGAACTGCGCACCCACAGGTGAAGGCTCAGCCCAGGCCCATTCTCTAACACATTGCCCCATGCCCTCCTCTCCCCATCCCGTGGAGAAGCCAAGCAATGCAGCATGGCATTGTGGGGGCAATTTCTTCAGCCTGACCTCAGCTTTGGCAGAAGAGCCCAACCTCCAGACACCAGCACTGAGGAAATCCCCTTTTATTCCAGAGATGCGACATGGGAGGCGAGCTGTACCATTGTGCCAGCCACATGTGAACAGGCCTCTGGGTCAGACAGGCTGGGTTCAGGCCTCTGGTGGAGTGGAGTGGATGCAGGCATGGACAGACACGGTTATCACAGATCAATTGCCCAAAACACAGGAGGTTCCGAAGATGACTTTGAAATCACTTCTGAAGAGACACGAGCTTGTTAATGCTGCTGAAAAGAGCTGATTGAATCAGCTTCTTTAATGTGTCTTTAAGCTCCTGGTTCCTCATGCTGTAGATGAGGGGGTTCACTGCTGGAGGCACCACTGAGTACAGAACTGCCACCACCAGATCCAGCGATGGGGAGGAGATGGAGGGAGGCTTCAGGTAGGCAAACATGCCAGTGCTGATAAACAGGGAGACCACGGCCAGGTGAGGGAGGCACGTGGAAAAGGCTTTGTGGCGTCCCTGCTCAGAAGGGATCTTCAGTACAGCCCTGAAGATCTGCACATAGGACAGCACAATGAAAACAAAACACGCAAATTCCACAAAGACACTAACCATGATAACCCAAACTGCCCTGGGGTAGGCATCTGAGCAGGAGAGCTTGAGGATCTGGGGGATTTCACAGAAGAACTGGTCCACAGCATTGCCTTGGCAGAGGGGGAGTGAAAATGTATTTGCCGTGTGCAGCACAGCATAGAGAAACCCAGTGCCCCAGGCAGCTGCTGCCATGTGGACACAAGCTCTGCTGCCCAGGAGGGTCCCATAGTGCAGGGGTTTGCAGATGGCAATGTAGCGGTCATAGGCCATGATGGTGAGAATAGAAAACTCTGCTGACATCAAAAAGACAAACAGAAAGAGCTGTGCAGCACATCCCTGGTAGGAGATGGCCCTGGTGTCCCACAGGGAATTGACCATGGCTTTGGGCACAGTGGTGGAAATGGAGCCCAGGTCAAGGAGGGACAGGTTGAGGAGGAAGAAATACATCGGGGTGTGGAGGTGGTCGTCGCAGACTACAGCGGTGATGATGAGGCTGTTGCCCAGGAGGGCAGCCAGGTAGATGCCCAGGAAGAGCCAGAAGTGCACGAGCTGCAGCTCCCATGTGTCTGCGAATGCCAGGAGGAGGAACTCGGTGATGGAGCTGGCGTTGGACATTTGCTGCCTCTGGGCACGGGGACCCGTGCAAGGAGGAAAAGTCATTGACAAGTTAGGGGAGACTTTTCTGAGCAAAACTAAAAGCCATTTCCTACAGACCCTCCCCTTGCTACACACAAACACACATAAACACACACACATTTTCCTTTTTTAGGAGACCTTCCTTCAGCTCCATGGCTGAAGCTGTGCTTTGCGCTGGTTGAATGTGCCATGAGGAGCTGGGCCTCTGCCCTCTGGCTGCCGAGGTGTCAGCCCTGCTGTGCAGCACTGCGTTCATGGGAATGGTGGAAGCACGGTCCAGTCCTGGTGTTCAGCTTTGTCAGATGAAACCATCCCTAATGCAGAAGGGCTTGTCAGCATCTGCACTCCCAGTGCTAAGGAGTGAGGATTGCAGAAGGCAGACTGAAAGCATTTTTTTTAAAAAGAATTTCCCCCCTCTTCTTTGAGGATTGTTTTGGGATGTCAGAAACCCTCAGCATTTCTGTTGCACTCAGGGAGAACAGAGCAAATCCTGCAAGGCAAGAGGATTGCCTTGGGACTAGAGCAGAGTGAGGGGAGCTGGTCTGTCCCTCAGTCCGAGAGGCCCTGGCCTTGCACCTTTCTGAGATTGAGGGCGATCACACTGCTATGTTCCTGTGAAAAGCCAGCAGACACTGCTGAGAGCAGAGGGATCCAGTGCAGACCACTAAATGTCCCACCCTTTCTCAAGGTCTCAGCAGCCCACTTGTAGCCAAGGACACACAGGGCTCATTTCACCAACCCAAGAGCATTTCCTTGGCCATTGCATCTCTGTGCTTCTCCATGGGGCTTCCAGGTAACACAAAGATGCTATGGGACAGATTTGCATTCTGGAGGCCATGTCACAGCTTGGAAGGATACCTCAGGGAGATACCTCAGTTTTTTCATGATGGTATCTCCCTAAGGGCAAACCAGCTCATGCCCCAGCCCCACAGCCTGCATTGTCCACAGCCTCACAGATGAGAAGAAGGCTGGGACACTTGTTCCCAGGGACACACCTGCACGAAAGGCCCCACAAGATCAGCGTGTGACTCTGCAGCTGAAACTGCCACCCCCAGAGAGCCTGACAGCAAGACCAGGATAACAAGAGCAATCACACAGACAAGTGGAGAAAGAGGGAAAAATACAGGGAGGGTCTGGCTGAGAGAGGCCAGGGCAGAGGCAGCCGGGCACTCAGACAGTGTTCCTCTTCCCCAGCTGTGCACGCCACCTCCCAGACCCCAACATTGCTGGGCAGCTGCTCTCAGCCCCTGTGCTCTGCAGAGGGAAGTGGGCCCATGGCTGGAGAGCTGCACCACGGCTCTGCTGGAGCTCTGGCTGCAGAGGAGGTGGTTCATGGCTTGGACCCCACAGCTGTGAGGGCAGAGGCTGTGGTGGGTGGGAGAGGAGGCAAGGGGGCTTGCTCAGAGGCAGGGGTCTGCATTGGAGGGGATCATACGGAGGTTTCTGAATTCTCCCTCCCACAACATTGCTCTTTGAAGTAAGTTTCCTCTCATTCCCTGATCGTAACCCTGCTGCCTGGAGATTTTCCTCCTGGGAAGTGATTCCCTGTGCCATGTCTTTTCCCTGTCAGCACTCACAGACCCCATGCTAAGCTCTGTGCACTCCCCTTGGCCCTACAGAAACCTGCCTGTTTGCAGGGCACTGGCTGGGCACATGTTCCTGTCGGGAGGTTCAGAAGGGCAGGTCAGAACAGCCCTGATGGTGCAGCAGAGGTGATGCTGGTGCTGTCCCTAGGCAGAGGAGGGGCTGAAGGCACTTTAGGAGGCTGTTAGATGACCTACTGGCCACTCCAAGTTACAGCTCAGGAGTCTCAAAGACTTGTCCAAACTTGACAGGTCCTTTTCTATTTCTCTTTCCCTTCCCCAGCCCCACCCCTGCTCCTGTTCCCTGCCCTCAGAGTAGGGAACTGAAAACACAGGCTCGGGAAATCTCTTTATAGCAAACTCTGCCTTGACCTTCCTCTTGAAACAGCCCCTTGGAAGCTCCTGGTGGTGATCTGGAGCTGTGAGCAGCCCTGACCCACGCAGCACCCTCTCGACAAGAGAAGGACCGTGCCCTGCCAGAAGTTGTTCCTTCCACCCACAGCTTCTTTCCGCAGCGCCATGGGGAGCTGCCAAGGGAGGCTGAGTGCTGATCCTGGCAGGCAGCAGAGTCCCTGCCCCGGCACACAGCCCCCTGGGGCACAGGGACCCTGCTCTGAAGGACAGCCCCGGGCACCCCTGGCTGCACACACACAGTCACCCCCTGCAGCTGTCCCTGGGGAAGGCAGCTGTGATGCCCTGTCCCTCTGAGGGTGCAGCAGGGAAGCCCTGCTGTGCAGCACGTCCTTCTCCTCTACACTAGAGAAACTGGGGCAGTCCTCCTGACTCTGGGATGCGCCAGCTTTTGGAGATCTTTCCACCAGCTGCAGGTACATTGCCCTTCCTGAAGGTACTTACCATGTAGAGGGCTGCGAAGATTTCTCCCCCAGTGAGCTCTCAACTTCCCTTACACCCCAGACTGCCTTTAAGCTCTCCCTGCCCTGCTCCTCTCCCCTTGGTGCCTGCAGGCAGTGCCCTCAGCCCTGCTGCGCTTTGCAGAGCTGCTGCTCCTGGGCAGAGCTGTTTCTCTGCAGATCTGCCCGCTTCCCATGAGCTCCCTGTGTCCCAGGAGCCTGGCCCAGCTCAGCAGCAGAGGACCAGCCCAAGGTGGCAATTTCTCTGCCCCTCTGGGCTCCCTCCAGGTGTCCCTGGGGCTCCAGGGGAAGCTGCTGTGAAACAGGCTGAAGCAACCGCTGATGTGCCCTCCCTCAGCTGGGGAGAGACGCTTCTTTCCAGCAGTGGCATTTCCCTGCTGAGAGACAAAGTTAGGTCTAAATATCAACTTTTCTTGGACCATCATTAGACAGGACATGAGACAGGGCTCTCCTTTACCCCTGCTGAGGGAAGGGATGCAACTGAGGCAGGCAAGGCATCCTCTCCATGGTTTGTAGTCCTGGGGCTGGCAGGGGACTCTGCTCCCTCCCATGCACACCACCAACCCACAGGAGGCAGGATTCCTCTTGCCTCTGTTCAGGTGGGCATTAAACAGGCACCTGCGTGTGAGCTCCTTGCCTTAGCTCCCATGGTAATTAATGGTGGTGGAGGCCAGGAGTGAGCTGTTCAGGTGCAAATGGGTGGTCACAGCTGAGGTGCTAGAGGTGGTCAAAGATAGGTGCAGGCAACAGAAAGAGACTGAAGATAGGTGCTGGCAGATGTAGAGACAGGACAACATCTGGGGTCATCTTTTTGGAGGTTCTTGGGAGTTTTCTTTGGCCAACTAAAATGACAACAGCTGATGCACAAATTAAGGTCAACAGAACCTGTCCCTACTCATTCTGTTCAGGGCAGCCTATGGAGGTATTCCTATGATGGAATGGAGTCATGTGCCATAGGGAGAGCTCAGGCTCTCTCTTTCTCTTCTCCAGGAGCTGTATTTACTAGGTCTCCACTCACTGTGTTGGCAGTTGCCTCATGTTCATCCCCACATTGCCTTACAGAATTCCGGGTGTCGACTCAATCTAATTTTCAAACCCAGGCCCACGGAGCAACCTGAGACGCCAGGGCTGGCAGGGAGAGCACAGCACCTACAGGAAAGCAATTCCCATTCAGGGCGGGTGCGTGACAGACACCCCTGCTGGCATCGCAGCGAGTGGGATTTGGTGCCCGTGTACCATTGGCTGATGCCATCAGTCAGAGGCATCAGCCATCAGGTGCCATCAGAGAAACAAGGTCTGTCCCTTCTCTACGCAATAGCTACATGCATTGCATGAACACAAAGCACCCCACACCGGGGTCTTTACTCCCTCCCTTGGTGATTCAATCAAGGAACAGGCCAATCATGTTAACAGCGTGCCTGGATACATCTTGTCTTCAAGGACAGCATAATCCAAGCACTGCTAGGGTTCATCTCAAAACTTAATTGAAGCTGCAAAGGGAATCCAAGGGCATTAAGATGAGCTGTTGCTACTTCAGGAAGAGCTAAGGAAGAGTCAGAAATACTGTGAGACTACTGCTAAATTTAGTAAGAGTAGGTGTAGATAGATATGAGATACTCTACATCCTCTTTGCCTCAGTTACCACCAGCGAGGTCTCCCAGGCCTCAGTGCTTTGAGGCAGGACACTGGAGGAGGGCAACCAGCAGTGGATGGGGATGAAGCCAGGGGTTCCTTGAGCAAACTGCACCCTTACCAGTCCATGGGACTGGAGGGACTGCACGCAAGGGTGCCGAGAGAGTGTTTTTCACCACTGGTTCATTGTAATTTGAGTAAGAAAGGCAGCCAGACTCTGCGAGGTATCATTTAACATGCTGTTCAAGCACTAACACTATGAAGAGAGCATCATGCAGATCGTCTTAGGTCCCTTTTAGATGGTGGGAACCCCAGGTGGTGTAGCATTGAACAGGCCTCTGACCCACACACAGCATGCTATGCGCACTCCGCCCATAGAAACCATTCCCCTGTTTTGATCATTCAAGCTACTGGAGGCATTTATTAAAAAAGAAGAACTCTTTCCATCATCTCTACAGTCTAACAGAAACGATGTTCTCATGAGAATTCCTTGCTGCATTGTTAGACACAGGCAAGGCCAGGCAGGAGGTGTAAGGGCAGTACTGAGTGGGAGCTGCCTGCAGGCTCCTCTGTGACAATGAATTGCTGAAGTTGTCCTGCGGCCAAAGGCTCCGTTCTGCACGGCACAGGCGTGAAGGCCAGGCTGTACGTGCAGCGCAGCACAGCTCGCTGGCCAATGGTCTTCTGGTCAGGGTCAGTGCTCAGGTTTCCCTGTTCGAAGTCTGCACTCCAGCCTGGTGCCACAGCTGAGCTGTGGAGGAGGAGGAGGTGGATCAGAGCTAAGAGAAGGTGGATCAGAGGCAGGAGGAGCTGGAGCCCCGTGGCTTGTCACACAACTGTGACGGCTTTGGATGAAATGAGATGTGGTGGGACAGCTTGCTCACATGGGGTTCTGCAGTGGAGGAATACAGGCTCTGCTGGAGAGACTGGCAAGGAGGATGAGGATGGGGGATGCCCCCCGTGTTCTCTTCCTGTGGAGGAGGACAACCAGCAGTGGATGGGAATCAACTCAAGGGTTACTTGAGCAAACTCAAGCAAAAAGGAGATGGGTGTTTTGACCAGGTCCCTGAACACAAGTGTTGCTATGCCATGACACCTGAGATTCCACTTTTGGGTCCCGAGGAGCATGATGCCCCTTGAGGTGTCCTGGAATATCTCCTGACCCAGGTGATGCTTTAGGCTGAGAAGAGAATCAAAACACCACCTCTGACCGCAGTGATTTCACCTTCAGTGCTGACATACAGGGCAGATGGAGGAACTTGAGACCTTTGAGGCATGCTGCTGAAGGATGAGGTCTTCAGAGATCCAAAAGGAAGATAATGGTGTTGTATCAGCGTCCATCTCATAAATCTTTGGCCTGCTTTGTGCTTTTCACCAGTTTGGGATCTGTCCCTTGGCATTTTTTTGATAAAAAAATAAACTCCTCTCGCACACACTTGAAATAAGGATGAAAGAGAGCAGAAGTGAATTAGGGGCAATATTGTCTAAGAGGTGTTACCATGAAATGATAACAAAGAGCTAGGAATGAGAGAAAAACCATTGTTCTAAAAACTTCAAGCCAAGGGCTAAATTCTGTTAAGTTATAGCTGTCTTGTCAAGTAAGACTGAAGGAGAGGAATAAAAGTAAAGAAATTAAGTATATCATCATCAAGAAGGAGAAGAGAATAAATGTTAGAGCATGGTACTGTTTTTAGCGAAAACAGAAATAATTCCATAACGTAGCTGCTAAGCCCCCAGCCATTCATATCATACATGACGTCATGTGGTCTGGAATAGCCCTTGGGCCAGTCTGGGTCAGCTGTCCTGGCTGTGCTCCCTCCCAGCTTCTTGTGCACCTGGCAGAGCATGGGAAGCGGAAAAGTCCTTCACCAGTGTGAGCGCTACTGAGCAACTATTTAGCAACAGCATAGCGCTACTTAGCAAGAAACAAAACATCAGTCTATCAACATTATTTTCACCCTAAACCCAAAACACAGCACTACACCAGCTACAAGGAAGACAATTAACTCTATCCAAGCTGAAACCAGGAAATGCCTCGTCCTCCACTTGTATCTTCTTTCCTCCACTTCCCACCGCTTCTCTCCTCCTATTTCTTTTTCTTGCCTCCTCTTGCCTACTCCTTCTTTTGCCTTGTATCCTACTCTAAACTCCTCTTGGCTCCCGATGCCTCGTCTTGCCTCCTTCTCCTTCTGTCTCTCCTACTCCTCGTCTACCTTCTTGTTGATCGCTCTGGCCTCCTCCTATTCCTGCTCCTGTTACCTCCCGTTGCCTCATGAAGATCTTTTTCCTTCTCTTCCTCCACAGCCTCCGGAAGCCTCCTCTTCCTTCCTTTTCCATCCTAGGGCCTACTTCTCCTCTTCCTCTTGCCTTTGCCTACTCAGCCTCCCTTGCCTCTTCTCTTTTTTTTTCCTCTTTTAGCCTCCCCTCTTTTCCTCTTCCTCCTCCTCTTGCCTCCCATTGCCTCCTATTGCCTCCTCCTCCTCGCGCCTCTTCTGCCCTCCTCGCACCTCCTCCTTTTGCGCTGTTGCTTGCCTCCTCCTCCTTTTGCCTTCTCGCCTGCTCTCACCTCCTCGCGCCTTCTCTTTTGCCCTCCTCCTGCTCTTGCCCATTGCCTCCTCCTCCTTCTCCTATTGCCTCCTGCTCCCTCAGCTCGCATCCTTGCCTCTCCTCGTTTTGCGCTTTTGCTTGCCTCCTCCTCCTTTACCTTCTGCCTCCTGCTCTTGCCTCCTCTTGCCTCTCCTTTTTGCCTCCTCCTCGCGCCTCCTCCTCCTCGCACCTCCTCGCGCCTCTTGAGCCATCCTGCTGCCTCCTCCTCCTCGCACCTCCTCCTGCGGCCTCACCTTGCCTCCTCTTGCCTTTCCCTTCTCTTCTCCTGCAGCCTCCAACCGCCTCCTCTTCCCACACCTTGACTCCTCTTGCCTCAGTCTCCTCCTCCTCCTCTTTTCTTCACCTGACACCCTTTTGCCTTCTCCTTTGCCTCCTTCTCTTCCTCTTCCTCCTACTCCTTCCTCTTCGCTCCTCTTGCCTTTTCCTCTTCCTGCTTTCTCCCATTGCCTCCTCTTCCATACTCCTCCTCCTCTTGCCTCCTACGGCACCTTCGCGCCTCCACCTCTTTGGCCTCCTCGCGCCTCCTCCTCCTTCTTCTCCTCTTGCCTCCTCCTCCTTTACCTCCTCTCTCCTGCTCTGCCCTCTTCGCGCCTCGACTTTTGTCCCTGCCCCGGTGCCTCCTCTTGCCTCCCGTACCTCCTCTTGCCTCCTCCTCCGTTGCCTCTTGCCTCCCTTTGCCTCCTGCTACCTCTGCCTCCTAACACCCCTCTGCCTTTCTCTTCCCTCCTCTTGACGCGTTGTTCTTCTCCACCTCACACGCCTCCTCTCCTCATCTCTTGCTGCCTCTTGCCTCCTCTTGCCTCCCCTTGCCTCCCCTTCCTCAGCCTCCTCTTCTTTCCTCTGCCTTCCTCCTCCTCCTCCTGCTCCTCCTTTGCCTGCTTTCTCCTGACTCCTCTATTCCTCATCCTCCCCCTCTTCCTCTTGCCTCCTCTTCCTCCCTCTTTTACACTCTTGCTTCCTTCTCCTCCTCTTCCCTTCACCTCCAGGAGGAAAGCGGAGGCAAGAGGAGAAGGAGGGAAGAGCAGGCAAGGAAAAGCAAGCGAAGGCAAGAGGAGGAGCAGAGAGGAGGCAAGAGGAGGAGGATGCATGCAGAGGCAAGAGGAGGCAACGTGAGGAGGAAGAAGAGGAGGAGGCAAGAGCAGGAGGAAGTGGAGGAGGGAGCGAGAGGCAAGAGGAAGCAAGAGCAGGAGGTGGAGGAGGAGGCAAGAGGAGGCCAGAAGGTGGCGGAGGAGGTAATAGGAAAAGAGAGAGGAGGAGGAGGAGGAGGAAGCGTGAGAATTAGGCCAGAGGAGGGAAGGTGAGCAGGATTGATGAGTAGGAGGCGAAGAGAGTGAAGAGGAGGAGGAAGAAGAGGCAAGAGGAGGGAAGAGGAGGCAAGAGGATGATGTGTCAAAAGGAGGCGAAAGGAGGAGGAAGAGGCGGAGGCGAAAAGAGGCCAGAGGAGGCAAGAGGAAGAGGCTAAGGTGGAGGAGGAGGAGAAGAAAGAGGAAGAGGAGGAGGAGGAGGCAAGAGGAGTCCAGAGGAGGCAGAGGAGGAGGAGGCAAGAAGGGTGAAGAGCAGGCGAGAGGAAGAGGAGGAAGAAAAGCAAGGTAGAGAGGAGAATGAGAGGAGGAGGAGAAGGAGGAGGTAAGAGGAGGAGGAGGAGGAGGAGGAGGAAGCAAGAGGAGGCAAGGGAAGGAGGCGGCAAGAGGAAGAAAGAGGAGTGAGAGGTGCGAAGAGTGAGAAGGAAGAAGAGGCAAGAGGCAAGAGAAGCAAGAGGCAGAAGGAAGAGGAGCAGGAGCAGGAGGCAAGAGGAGGAGGAGGAGGCAAGTGGTGGGAAGAGTAGGAGGAGAAGGAAGCCAAAAGGAGGCAAGTGGAGGAAGAGAGAAAAGGAGGCAAGGGAAAGCAAGAGGGGGACGAAGAGGAGA
>NW_028121303.1:10000-17500 GCF_965183815.1 Platalea leucorodia
CCCCCCCTTTGCCCGGCGGGGGGAAGGAAGGCAACACCTCGCATGCGACGGGAAGCGAATTGGAAAGGAGACCACCCTGCCTGAACACCGGACACCGCCGTGGCACCCTATTACGGGGAGCACGGAAGTGCCGGCCCGCCGGGGGCCCTCTCCGACGCGACCCGAAAGGCCTCATCGATCAGTAAAGCAAAGAAAAAGGAGCGGAGGCCCCACGGCCACGGTTCCTGGGACAGCGACGGCCGCGCGCGCCCCGCCGCCACCCGGGGGTGGGCGGCGGACGCGGGGCCCTGCGTGCGGGCGGGAGGGCAGCGTCGGCTGAGAGCCGCCCCGACGGCCTTAACACCGGCAGAGCCGGCCCGACCGTGGAGCCTCTCCGACGCGCCCGAGGCGCCTTGACGATGCCGGCAAGGCAGCGGAGGCCCCACGGCCACGGTTCCTGGGACAGCGACGGCCGCGCGCGCCCCGCCGCCACCCGGGGGTGGGCGGCGGACGCGGGGCCCTGCGTGCGGGCGGGAGGGCAGCGTCGGCTGAGAGCCGCCCCGACGGCCTTAACACCGGCAGAGCCGGCCCGACCGTGGAGCCTCTCCGACGCGCCCGAGGTGCCTTGACGATGCCGGCAAGGCAGCGGAGGCCCCACGGCCACGGTTCCTGGGACAGCGACGGCCGCGCGCGCCCCGCCGCCACCCGGGGGTGGGCGGCGGACGCGGGGCCCTGCGTGCGGGCGGGAGGGCAGCGTCGGCTGAGAGCCGCCCCGACGGCCTTAACACCGGCAGAGCCGGCCCGACCGTGGAGCCTCTCCGACGCGCCCGAGGCGCCTTGACGATGCCGGCAAGGCAGCGGAGGCCCCACGGCCACGGTTCCTGGGACAGCGACGGCCGCGCGCGCCCCGCCGCCACCCGGGGGTGGGCGGCGGACGCGGGGCCCTGCGTGCGGGCGGGAGGGCAGCGTCGGCTGAGAGCCGCCCCGACGGCCTTAACACCGGCAGAGCCGGCCCGACCGTGGAGCCTCTCCGACGCGCCCGAGGCGCCTTGACGATGCCGGCAAGGCAGCGGAGGCCCCACGGCCACGGTTCCTGGGACAGCGACGGCCGCGCGCGCCCCGCCGCCACCCGGGGGTGGGCGGCGGACGCGGGGCTCTGCGTGCGGGCGAGCGGGCAACGTCCGCGAGAGGTGCTCCGACGGCCTGAACACCGGCAGAGCCGGCCCGCCGCGGAGCCTCTCCGACGTGCCTGGGGACGCCTCAGCGGGCGCTGCCTGGGGGTCTGGATCGGTAATAACGGGGGAGCGGGAGGTGCCGCCGGCCACCCGCTCCAGACGATTCCCTTCACTGAGGTCAACGGGACCGGGGGAAAGCTGCGGCTAGCTCAAGTCCCCCGGTCTTCCAGCGTTCGAGAGTGCTGGCGACCGCCGCCGGCCGCCAGTCTTTGCCCAGCCCGCAGGGAACCGCTTCCCCCGGGGAAAAAAAAAAAAAACAAACGACGCCAGGAAGGCTTGACAGCCCCGGCCGTCTGCGTTCGGCTGCCGGCCACCGCGACCGGTCCGCCGCTCTCGGCCCGCTTCGCGGGCCCCGGCTTAGGGCCGGCGGAAAAAAAAGGGCGAGGCGCCGCCACCTCGCCCGTGCTACGCAGTCCCTTCACCGAGCCCTCCGGCGCTCCGAGAAGCCAGGGCAAGCCAGACACCACGGGCCGCCCACGTATGGCTCGTGCCGGCAAAAGGAGGGCGAGGCGCCGCCGCCTCCGCCCGCGCCGTCCTCGGGCTCTCGGGGGCCGGGGAAAGCCGCGGCAGGCTCGAAACCCCCGGCCGTCTGCGTTCGGCTGCCGGCCACCGCGACCGGCCGCCGCTCTCTGCGCCCGCTTCGCGGGCCCCGGCTTAGGGCCGGCAGAAAAAAAAGGGCGAGGCGCCGCCACCTCGCCCGTGCTACGCAGTCCCTTCACCGAGCCCTCCGGCGCTCCGAGAAGCCAGGGCAAGCCAGACACCACGGGCCGCCCACGTATGGCTCGTGCCGGCAAAAGGAGGGCGAGGCGCCACCGCCTCCGCCCGCGCCGTCCTCGGGCTCTCGGGGGCCGGGGAAAGCCGCGGCAGGCTCGAAACCCCCGGCCGTCTGCGTTCGGCTGCCGGCCACCGCGACCGGCCGCCGCTCTCTGCGCCCGCTTCGCGGGCCCCGGCTTAGGGCCGGAGAAAAAGGGCGAGGTGCCGCCAGCCTCGCCCATGCCACACCACTGGGCCCTCCGGAGCCGGGGCAAGCCGCGGCAGGCTCGAAACCCCCGGTCGTCTGCTTCCGCCATATGCCGGCAGTAAGCTCGCATCATCATCGGGCCCCGTGCGGGACCGGGGAGGAGAAAGCGCCGCAGAGGCTGGACCCCCTTCCCCGGCCTTGCGCGTTCGAGTGCCGGCGACCACCGCCGGCCGCCGGTCTTTGCCCTTGATCCCCGCGGAGGGGTCTGCCGTTCCCTCTCGTGCCGCTCTGCCAACGGCCGCTCGCTAGCCCTGCTCCGGAGACGAGTCACCGCTCGCTCCTATAGTATGGACCGGTACGTCGCCGCCCCCAGAAAGATCCAAGACGGCCGTCTCCGCCCACCGGGGAGGCGCGCCAGCGACGCCGACTTTTACGATGACGTAACTGGAGGCAGCACAGAGCAGCGACCCCTTCGGCAGCTCCGAGGAAGCGGAGGGGACAACAGGTCTACCGCTCAGCCCCGGAAATGCGACTAAGTCCCGCCGGAGCCGGGTAGACCTGGCCTCCCTGTCCGACGGACGCTCCGGCAGCGACAGGCCGGGGTCGCCGGCCGCCGCTGGCGGCCGACCCGGGCTCCCGGAGCCGGGTAGACCTGGCAGCCGCCGCACGCGCGCCGGAGCCGGGTAGACCTGACAGCCGCCGACCCGGTCTCCGGAGCCGGGTAGACCTGGAAGCCGCCGCACGCGCGCCGGAGCCGGGTAGACCTGACAGCCGCTGCCTGCGCCGGAGCCGGGTAGACCTGGCAGCCGCTGCCGGCGCCGGAGCCGGGTAGACCTGGCAGCCGCCGCCGGCGCCGGAGCCGGGTAGACCTGGCGGCCGCCGCCGGCGCCGGAGCCGGGTAGACCTGACAGCCGCCGCCGGCGCCGGAGCCGGGTAGACCTGACGGCCACTGCCGGCGCCGGAGCCGGGTAGGCCTGCGGGCCGCTGCCGGCACCGGAGCCGGGTAGACCTGACAGCCGCCGAACCGGTCTCCGGAGCCGGGTAGACCTGACAGCCGCCGCCGGCGCCGGAGCCGGGTAGACCTGCGGGCCGCCGCCGGCGCCGGAGCCGGGTAGACCTGATGGCCACTGCCGGCGCCGGAGCCGGGTAGGCCTGCGGGCCGCTGCCGGCACCGGAGCCGGGTAGACCTGACAGCCGCCGACCCGGTCTCCGGAGCCGGGTAGACCTGGAAGCCGCCGCACGCGCGCCGGAGCCGGGTAGACCTGGCAGCCGCCGCCGGCGCCGGAGCCGGGTAGACCTGGCGGCCGCCGCCGGCGCCGGAGCCGGGTAGACCTGACGGCCACTGCCGGCGCCGGAGCCGGGTAGACCTGGCAGCCGCCGCGCGCGCGCGCCGGAGCCGGGTAGACCTGGCGGCCGCCGCCGGCGCCGGAGCCGGGTAGGCCTGCGGGCCGCTGCCGGCGCCGGAGCCGGGTAGACCTGGCAGCCGCTGCCGGCGCCGGAGCCGGGTAGACCTGTCGGCCGCCGCGCGCGCGCCGGAGCCGGGTAGACCTGGCGGCCGCCGCCGGCGCCGGAGCCGGGTAGACCTGCGGGCCGCTGCCGGCGCCGGAGCCGGGTAGACCTGGCAGCCACCGCCGGCGCCGGCGCCGGGTAGACCTGGCAGCCGCTGCCGGCGCCGGAGCCGGGTAGACCTGTCGGCCGCCGCGCGCGCGCCGGAGCCGGGTAGACCTGGCGGCCGCCGCCGGCGCCGGAGCCGGGTAGACCTGCGGGCCGCTGCCGGCGCCGGAGCCGGGTAGACCTGGCAGCCACCGCCGGCGCCGGCGCCGGGTAGACCTGGCAGCCGCTGCCGGCGCCGGAGCCGGGTAGACCTGACGGCCGCTGCCTGCGCCGGAGCCGGGTAGACCTGCGGGCCGCTGCCGGAGCCGGGTAGACCTGTCGGCCCCCGAGGAGCCCGGTAGACCTGCCGGCCGCTCTGTGCTCCCGAGCCGGCTGGACCGTGCGACCCGGTTCTCCCGGCCGGGTTCGGGTGCGGGGGGGGGGGGGCGGCGGCGGAGGCGGGTGGGGGGGGGTGTGCAATTTTTCGATATTTAAGGGAATCCGGTACAGAGGCCACCCTCTCCCGGTTCTGCCGGCCGGGGAGGGCCGGGTCATTCCCCCCCCCCCCCCCCGCCGTTTCCGAGATTTAAGCGCTTCTAACGAAAAGGCAGTAAGTTTAAACGTACTGTCTCATGCAAGACTTATTTGACCTTCTTCGCTTTCCAGATTAAACATCAATAAAATATTAATAAACAACTTTTTAAATTTTTTATTTCTTTTTTTTTTTTTTTTAAAAAAAAAAAACACCCGCCGCACTCAAACGCGCGCACGCCCCTTCCCCGACCCGGTGGTCCGCCGCGCGCTGGCCGGCTTCACCGCCCCGGCCAGCCTCTCCGCTCCGTCTGCCCCCCTCGAACACACGCTCTGGCCGGCGGGGGACCGGGTAGAGGCGGCGGCCCCCATCGCGAGCCGCCCGGCTCCCCGGCGTGAGTTTGCCGTCCGCCGGGAGGCTTTAGGACCCCGGGCGCCCGTAGCCGGGTCCGGGTCCCGGCGCCGCCGGGCGCTCGGCGGCTTTTGTTTTTGGTTTCGCGGTGTGGGGTTTGGGGGGGGCTGGGGGGGGGGCGGGGGTGGGGTGGGGTGTGCGTTTTGTTCCTTTTTTTTTTCCCCGCTTGCCATCGTTTTATTTTACTCTGACCTTTTAAAACACAATAAATAGATTAAAACACACGTCTGCGATCCTGCAGACGCGCCCGCCCCCCGCGACATACGCGTCTCAGACACGCGCGCGCACCCCCCCCCCCCACGCACCCCCCCCACCCCCACCCCCCCCCCCCCACGCCTTGCCCCCCCCCCCCCCTCGCCCCAGCACGTAGCCCGCGTGCGTGTGCTCCCCCTCCCTCCCTCCCTGCGCTGCAGTTGCAGACCCGCAGCCCGGTAGGCGCGGCCCCTCCCCGACCCCAGACTCGCCGGCGCCCTGGAGCAGCAGGGGTCGGGGGGTGGTCCCCCCGTTGCCCGGCAACCGGGCCCCTGCCCGCAAGGAAAGGGCAGCGGTTCCCGCCGCGCCAACGGTCCTGCGCTCAGCCGCGGCGGCAGCGACAGGGAAGGGAGGCTGGCGCAGAGGCAGGCGAGAGCGGTCGGCGAGCAGGCAGGGAGCCTGGCGCAGAGGTAGGCTGGGGACGGGGTGGGGCGGGGGGCCCGCGTCTCCTTTCGGAGAAGATTTCTGTTTGGGTCGGTTAGGGTTTTTTTTTTCCTTCCCTTCTGCGTTTTTTCTCCTCTTTTTCTGACTGAGTGAGCGGGAGAGAAAGGCGGGAGCCGGGGCACGGGCACGGGCACGGGCAGGGTAGCAACTCGGCAGCCAGGGTGAGAGACCGCCCGCCCCCGGGACTCCCCTCTGGCGCCCGGGCACGGAGCCGGCAGGAATGCCGCTGGGTCCTAAAGTCTCCCGCCTGCCTTCCCCGGGGCGGCAAACGTGCCGTAGGAAGGCGGGGGTGGGGGGGGGGGGGGGCCGGGGGGCTAGCGGGGGGGATGGGGGGGGGGGGCGGGGGGGGCACGACGGCGTCAGCGGGAGGCGCGCGCGCGCGCTCCGCGTGCCTAACGTGCGCCCGTCTGGGGGGCGGGCGGGCGGGCGCGGGCCTGCGCCCACGCGCGTGGAGCGGCGGGCGAGGGGTTCGGGCCGGGGGTTACGTTTGTGGGCGAGCCGGGCGCCTCTCCGGGGGCGGGGGGTTCGGGGGGGGCACGTGCCCGCGCCGGGGGCCTGTTTAGTTTGGGGTGCGCGCACGCGGGAAGAAACGAAAAAGATTCGCGACGCTGTTGATGACGCCGCCTTCTCTGTTACAGCCCGCGTTGCCGGCGGCGTCGGTGTCCGGGCCCGCGCCCTTGCCGGTCGAAGCCGTCCCTGGGAAAGCAGCCGCCGCCGGCCTCGGCCCGGGCAGAGACGTGGGTCCCCAGGGCCGGGCTCCAGCGACCGCGCGGCAGGGCCCCGGCCGGGGCCGGCGGAGAGAGAGGCGGGCCGCGCTTCTAACAGACGGCCATCGGCGTTTCCGTCGCCGGCGGGATGCGTCGGAGCGGTGAGTCCCGCCGAGAGGACGGGCCCGGCGGCCTCAGGCGAGGGGGGACGGCTCCTTTGCCGGCGGCGGGGAGACGGCCCCGGGCGGGCCCGATCTTCCGGCACGGCGGCCGCGAGAGCGCCTCGTCTCCGAGGACGCTCGGCTAAGTCGGCCCGGGCCGCGGGGAGCGTTCGTCGGGCACGTGGCCGGCCAGGACTTTGCTCAGAGGCCTGCGAGACCGCCGTCCCTCGGAGGCCCGGCCGCGTCCCCGGAGAGGCCTTCTCAGGGACGGAGGCCCGTCCCGGGAATCGCGGCGCCGGCTGGGCTGGGCTGGGCTGGGCCGGGCCGGGCCGGGCCGGGCCGGGGCGGGCGAGAGGCCCGTCCGGCTAACGAGTGACGGCCCGTGTTTTTCTCCGCTCCGGCCAGGTCTCGAGGCGACGTGGAAGGGGCTTGCCGCCCCAGGCCGAAAGCAGCTTCGCCCGGAGCCCCCGCGGAAGGTAGGCCGGCGACCCCCCGCCGCGGCCGCGCCGGGACGGACCCGATCAGGTAGCGGCCGCGAGCGAGGGCGCGGGGAACGCGGCCCCCGGCGGGCGGCGAGAGAAAAGAATAAAGGAAGGTTCTAAGGGGTAAAAGGGGAAAGAAAAAAAAAAAAAAAAAAAAAAAAAGAAAAAAAGAGAAAGGGAAAAGAGAGAAACGATAATAAAAAAGGAGGCGGGGCGGGCGGGCGCTTCTGTACACGGACCCCTGCGGGGGGGCCCGGCCTCGGGAGGCCTCTCGATCTGCCGCTGCCCGTTCGTTGTCGATCGCATCGACGCGCGCCGGCCCGCGTTTCACGAAGGTAAGGAACGATTCGTGAACCGGTCGCCGGCACGGGGATCGGTCGCGGGCGACGGAGCGGTACGGATTCGTGGCTATCGGGCGATCCCTACCGTGAAGGAATTCACGAATCGACTCACGGATCCGACGGTTTACCGCTCGCGCGTAAATACCGATCGGTCTCCCCCTCCGACGCGAGAGCGATCGCGTCGTGGCAAAAGAAAGGCTGCGTCGATTCGTTTCTTATCGATGAGTAGAACGCTACGGTAATAAAACAGCACCGCTCTAACGACACCGTTTAATAGGGTTAACGTCGTCGACGCTCCACGGAATTCTCTCCAAAAAGAAAGCGACGTTCTTAAGAAGGGCTCGGCCTGTCACGACGCGCAAACGATCGACACCGTTACGGAGCTCCAAACTAAAAATTAAA
>NW_028121303.1:25000-27500 GCF_965183815.1 Platalea leucorodia
GGGCCCCCGCGGGCCCCGGCCGCCCCGGCGGGACGATGCTCCGCCCAGCGGGCGCTCCGGGAGCGGGGAGCTTCGGAGCGCTCCCCGAGTCTCGACTTAGGGGGACGAAGGCCCTCGGCGGGCCTGCGAGGCGCCCCAGCCGCGCCGCCGCGGCCGCCGGGCGGCGGCTCGGCCGGCGATTGATCGTCAAGCGACGCTCAGACAGGCGTAGCCCCGGGAGGAACCCGGGGCCGCAAGTGCGTTCGAAGTGTCGATGATCAATGTGTCCTGCAATTCACATTAATTCTCGCAGCTAGCTGCGTTCTTCATCGACGCACGAGCCGAGTGATCCACCGCTAAGAGTTGTCTGCCTTTCGGCACCGCCCCGCGCGCGCGGGGGGGCCGGGACCGCTCGCCAAGAGCGGCCCCTTCTCTGAGGACGGCACCGCCGCCCGCCCGCCCGCGCCGGCCCGCCCCTCCGCCCGCGCGGAGGGGACGCCACGCGGCGCGGCGAAGCGCGACGCGCGGGCCTCGCCTCGGCTGACCGTACGAGCACACACGGAGGAAAGGGGAGGGGGGTGGGAACGCAACACCCCGAACGGCAAGGGCGGGGGGAGCCCGCGCTCCCCGGCGACCGCCTGGGAAATGCACCTTGCGCGCTTCGGAGGCGGCCCAGGCGCCCGGGCTCGGCCCGGCCTCCGCACGGAGGCAGCGGCGCGCGCCCGGCCGCGCCGCCTGCCCGCCTCGCTGCTTGGCACACGGACGCCGCTGCTGCCCGCCGCCGGGCAGCAGAGCGGGGCGCCCCGCCGGCCCCGCGCGCGCCTCCGCACAAGCTCCGCCGCGCCACCGCGGCCGGCTCCCCCCCGGCTCGCCCCGCCGGCACCCTGCGCGGCTCCGCCGCCGCGCCGGAGGTGGCGACCGCCGGAAGCCCGAGCGCGCGACGCGCCGCCCGCGGCCTGCCGGACGGCGCCCGCCGCCGCGCCGGAGCGGCCGCCCTCCCGGAACCGCCGCCGCCGCCGCTTCTCGCGCCTCGACCCCTTCCGCGGGCACGCGCCGCGCGGAAGGCGGACGGAGCTAAGGCACAGGGGGCGGCGCCCGCTCTCCCCGTTTCCACGCGGAGAACGGGAGTGGGACGCCCCCGCCCGCCCGCCCGCCCGCCCGGCACGGCCGGGAAAGGCGGCGGGGAAGCGACGGGCGGGGCCCGGGCCGGGACGGCCGCGGCCGGCGGCGGGCGCCCTCCGGCCGGCCGGCCGACTACGCCGAGCGACGACGACGCCGCTCGGCCGGGGTGCCGCCCTCGCCGGCGGCCGGCGGCGGGAGACCGCCGAGGGCTCGCCGGGGCGGGGAGGGAGCGGGAGCGCAGCGCGGCGCAGCGCTGCGACGGAGGCGCGGCGGCCCCGGTGGGGGGGGCGCCGCCCGGCGAGCCCCCACCGCGGGGACTCGCCGCCCCGGCGCGGAGCCCGCGCTCCCGCCGGGGTCGCCCGTTTCGAGGCGGGCAGGCCGGCCACGGCCGACCGCGCCGCGGGTCTCTCCGCCGAGACCGGACCGCGGGGTGGGGGGGGCAGTGGGGACCCCTCCCCGGCACGGCTGCCCGCGGGACGAGCGCGGGCGGCGGCCAGCGCAGGGGCTTCGCGGGAGCAACTCCCGCCCCTGGAGGTAGCGCCGCCCGGCCGACCCCCGGGTCGCATCGAGCCGCCCGAGTCTTTAAACCTCCGCCCGGCTCCGCGGCCTTCGACCCCCGGGGCTGGCCGAGGGAGGGCCGCTGAAGCGCGGACGCTAGGTACCTGGCCCTGGGGCGAGGGAAACGACCTGAAGGGCCCCGCGGGGGTGCCTCTCCCGCTGCCGCCCTCGGGAGAGCGTCCGCCCGCGGGGGCGCGCCCGACGTCCGCCGCCACCGCCTCGTCCTCCTGCCCGGGGCCCGGGGTTTCCCTCAGTAGCCCGGCGCTGCGCCCGAGAGGAGAGCCGTGGCTCGGGCCGCCCGCTCGCGCGGGACGCGACCCGGCGGGGACCTCGCCCACCCAAGGGGCGGCGACGCCGGCGGCGGAGCTCCCCCCGGCTCCCCGCGCGGGGAGGCGCGGGGGGGGGGCCCCGACGCCGACGCCGTGCCCGACGGCGCCGCGCGCCAGCCCGGAACGCCCGGAGGCCTCGGCCCTGCGCGGCCGGCCGGCCCGGCAGGCTGCTTCCGCAGCAGCCCGCCCCGCTGCGGGGGGGGCCGGGGGGGACGCCCCCCCCGGCCCCGAAGGCCCTCTCGCTCGTCCCTCGCCGGCTCGCACCTGCCGCCCCCAGCCCTCGTCGCCGCTCGCCGCTTCCTCCTCCAGCCCGCGCGCGGGGGCTCGGCCGGCGGGGCTCGTCACGCCCCGCGCCGGCAGCCCCCGCTTCCCGCGCGGCTGCCGCCCGCGCTCTGACCGGGCGCGGCGCCCTCTTTGCCTCCCCGGGGCAGGGGAGCCCGCGCGCCCCCCCCCGCACCTCCCCGGCGGCGGCAGCGGACCGCCGTCGGGCGAGGCGGGCGGGACGGGGGTCG
>NW_028121303.1:32500-40000 GCF_965183815.1 Platalea leucorodia
ACGGCCTGAACACCGGCAGAGCCGGCCCGCCGCGGAGCCTCTCCGACGTGCCTGGGGACGCCTCAGCGGGCGCTGCCTGGGGGTCTGGATCGGTAATAACGGGGGAGCGGGAGGTGCCGCCGGCCACCCGCTCCAGACGATTCCCTTCACTGAGGTCAACGGGACCGGGGGAAAGCTGCGGCTAGCTCAAGTCCCCCGGTCTTCCAGCGTTCGAGAGTGCTGGCGACCGCCGCCGGCCGCCAGTCTTTGCCCAGCCCGCAGGGAACCGCTTCCCCCGGGGAAAAAAAAAAAAAACAAACGACGCCAGGAAGGCTTGACAGCCCCGGCCGTCTGCGTTCGGCTGCCGGCCACCGCGACCGGTCCGCCGCTCTCGGCCCGCTTCGCGGGCCCCGGCTTAGGGCCGGCGGAAAAAAAAGGGCGAGGCGCCGCCACCTCGCCCGTGCTACGCAGTCCCTTCACCGAGCCCTCCGGCGCTCCGAGAAGCCAGGGCAAGCCAGACACCACGGGCCGCCCACGTATGGCTCGTGCCGGCAAAAGGAGGGCGAGGCGCCGCCGCCTCCGCCCGCGCCGTCCTCGGGCTCTCGGGGGCCGGGGAAAGCCGCGGCAGGCTCGAAACCCCCGGCCGTCTGCGTTCGGCTGCCGGCCACCGCGACCGGCCGCCGCTCTCTGCGCCCGCTTCGCGGGCCCCGGCTTAGGGCCGGCAGAAAAAAAAGGGCGAGGCGCCGCCACCTCGCCCGTGCTACGCAGTCCCTTCACCGAGCCCTCCGGCGCTCCGAGAAGCCAGGGCAAGCCAGACACCACGGGCCGCCCACGTATGGCTCGTGCCGGCAAAAGGAGGGCGAGGCGCCGCCGCCTCCGCCCGCGCCGTCCTCGGGCTCTCGGGGGCCGGGGAAAGCCGCGGCAGGCTCGAAACCCCCGGCCGTCTGCGTTCGGCTGCCGGCCACCGCGACCGGCCGCCGCTCTCTGCGCCCGCTTCGCGGGCCCCGGCTTAGGGCCGGAGAAAAAGGGCGAGGTGCCGCCAGCCTCGCCCATGCCACACCACTGGGCCCCCCGGAGCCGGGGCAAGCCGCGGCAGGCTCGAAACCCCCGGTCGTCTGCTTCCGCCATATGCCGGCAGTAAGCTCGCATCATCATCAGGCCCCGTGCGGGACCGGGGAGGAGAAAGCGCCGCAGAGGCTGGACCCCCTTCCCCGGCCTTGCGCGTTCGAGTGCCGGCGACCACCGCCGGCCGCCGGTCTTTGCCCTTGATCCCCGCGGAGGGGTCTGCCGTTCCCTCTCGTGCCGCTCTGCCAACGGCCGCTCGCTAGCCCTGCTCCGGAGACGAGTCACCGCTCGCTCCTATAGTATTGACCGGTACGTCGCCGCCCCCAGAAAGATCCAAGACGGCCGTCTCCGCCCACCGGGGAGGCGCGCCAGCGACGCCGACTTTTACGATGACGTAACTGGAGGCAGCACAGAGCAGCGACCCCTTCGGCAGCTCCGAGGAAGCGGAGGGGACAACAGGTCTACCGCTCAGCCCCGGAAATGCGACTAAGTCCCGCCGGAGCCGGGTAGACCTGGCCTCCCTGTCCGACGGACGCTCCGGCAGCGACAGGCCGGGGTCGCCGGCCGCCGCTGGCGGCCGACCCGGGCTCCCGGAGCCGGGTAGACCTGGCAGCCGCCGCACGCGCGCCGGAGCCGGGTAGACCTGACAGCCGCCGACCCGGTCTCCGGAGCCGGGTAGACCTGGAAGCCGCCGCACGCGCGCCGGAGCCGGGTAGACCTGACAGCCGCTGCCTGCGCCGGAGCCGGGTAGACCTTGCAGCCGCTGCCGGCGCCGGAGCCGGGTAGACCTGGCAGCCGCCGCCGGCGCCGGAGCCGGGTAGACCTGGCGGCCGCCGCCGGCGCCGGAGCCGGGTAGACCTGACAGCCGCCGCCGGCGCCGGAGCCGGGTAGACCTGACGGCCACTGCCGGCGCCGGAGCCGGGTAGGCCTGCGGGCCGCTGCCGGCACCGGAGCCGGGTAGACCTGACAGCCGCCGAACCGGTCTCCGGAGCCGGGTAGACCTGACAGCCGCCGCCGGCGCCGGAGCCGGGTAGACCTGCGGGCCGCCGCCGGCGCCGGAGCCGGGTAGACCTGATGGCCACTGCCGGCGCCGGAGCCGGGTAGGCCTGCGGGCCGCTGCCGGCACCGGAGCCGGGTAGACCTGACAGCCGCCGACCCGGTCTCCGGAGCCGGGTAGACCTGGAAGCCGCCGCACGCGCGCCGGAGCCGGGTAGACCTGGCAGCCGCCGCCGGCGCCGGAGCCGGGTAGACCTGGCGGCCGCCGCCGGCGCCGGAGCCGGGTAGACCTGACGGCCACTGCCGGCGCCGGAGCCGGGTAGACCTGGCAGCCGCCGCGCGCGCGCGCCGGAGCCGGGTAGACCTGGCGGCCGCCGCCGGCGCCGGAGCCGGGTAGGCCTGCGGGCCGCTGCCGGCGCCGGAGCCGGGTAGACCTGGCAGCCGCTGCCGGCGCCGGAGCCGGGTAGACCTGTCGGCCGCCGCGCGCGCGCGCCGGAGCCGGGTAGACCTGGCGGCCGCCGCCGGCGCCGGAGCCGGGTAGACCTGCGGGCCGCTGCCGGCGCCGGAGCCGGGTAGACCTGGCAGCCACCGCCGGCGCCGGCGCCGGGTAGACCTGGCAGCCGCTGCCGGCGCCGGAGCCGGGTAGACCTGTCGGCCGCCGCGCGCGCGCCGGAGCCGGGTAGACCTGGCGGCCGCCGCCGGCGCCGGAGCCGGGTAGACCTGCGGGCCGCTGCCGGCGCCGGAGCCGGGTAGACCTGGCAGCCACCGCCGGCGCCGGCGCCGGGTAGACCTGGCAGCCGCTGCCGGCGCCGGAGCCGGGTAGACCTGACGGCCGCTGCCTGCGCCGGAGCCGGGTAGACCTGCGGGCCGCTGCCGGAGCCGGGTAGACCTGTCGGCCCCCGAGGAGCCCGGTAGACCTGCCGGCCGCTCTGTGCTCCCGAGCCGGCTGGACCGTGCGACCCGGTTCTCCCGGCCGGGTTCGGGTGCGGGGGGGGGGGGGCGGCGGCGGAGGCGGGTGGGGGGGGGTGTGCAATTTTTCGATATTTAAGGGAATCCGGTACAGAGGCCACCCTCTCCCGGTTCTGCCGGCCGGGGAGGGCCGGGTCATTCCCCCCCCCCCCCCCCGCCGTTTCCGAGATTTAAGCGCTTCTAACGAAAAGGCAGTAAGTTTAAACGTACTGTCTCATGCAAGACTTATTTGACCTTCTTCGCTTTCCAGATTAAACATCAATAAAATATTAATAAACAACTTTTTAAATTTTTTATTTCTTTTTTTTTTTTTTTTAAAAAAAAAAAACACCCGCCGCACTCAAACGCGCGCACGCCCCTTCCCCGACCCGGTGGTCCGCCGCGCGCTGGCCGGCTTCACCGCCCCGGCCAGCCTCTCCGCTCCGTCTGCCCCCCTCGAACACACGCTCTGGCCGGCGGGGGACCGGGTAGAGGCGGCGGCCCCCATCGCGAGCCGCCCGGCTCCCCGGCGTGAGTTTGCCGTCCGCCGGGAGGCTTTAGGACCCCGGGCGCCCGTAGCCGGGTCCGGGTCCCGGCGCCGCCGGGCGCTCGGCGGCTTTTGTTTTTGGTTTCGCGGTGTGGGGTTTGGGGGGGGCTGGGGGGGGGGGCGGGGGTGGGGTGGGGTGTGCGTTTTGTTCCTTTTTTTTTTCCCCGCTTGCCATCGTTTTATTTTACTCTGACCTTTTAAAACACAATAAATAGATTAAAACACACGTCTGCGATCCTGCAGACGCGCCCGCCCCCCCGCGACATACGCGTCTCAGACACGCGCGCGCACCCCCCCCCCCCACGCACCCCCCCCCACCCCCACCCCCCCCCCCCCACGCCTTGCCCCCCCCCCCCCCTCGCCCCAGCACGTAGCCCGCGTGCGTGTGCTCCCCCTCCCTCCCTCCCTGCGCTGCAGTTGCAGACCCGCAGCCCGGTAGGCGCGGCCCCTCCCCGACCCCAGACTCGCCGGCGCCCTGGAGCAGCAGGGGTCGGGGGGTGGTCCCCCCGTTGCCCGGCAACCGGGCCCCTGCCCGCAAGGAAAGGGCAGCGGTTCCCGCCGCGCCAACGGTCCTGCGCTCAGCCGCGGCGGCAGCGACAGGGAAGGGAGGCTGGCGCAGAGGCAGGCGAGAGCGGTCGGCGAGCAGGCAGGGAGCCTGGCGCAGAGGTAGGCTGGGGACGGGGTGGGGCGGGGGGCCCGCGTCTCCTTTCGGAGAAGATTTCTGTTTGGGTCGGTTAGGGTTTTTTTTTTCCTTCCCTTCTGCGTTTTTTCTCCTCTTTTTCTGACTGAGTGAGCGGGAGAGAAAGGCGGGAGCCGGGGCACGGGCACGGGCACGGGCAGGGTAGCAACTCGGCAGCCAGGGTGAGAGACCGCCCGCCCCCGGGACTCCCCTCTGGCGCCCGGGCACGGAGCCGGCAGGAATGCCGCTGGGTCCTAAAGTCTCCCGCCTGCCTTCCCCGGGGCGGCAAACGTGCCGTAGGAAAGCGGGGGTGGGGGGGGGGGGGGGCCGGGGGGCTAGCGGGGGGGATGGGGGGGGGGGGCGGGGGGGGCACGACGGCGTCAGCGGGAGGCGCGCGCGCGCGCTCCGCGTGCCTAACGTGCGCCCGTCTGGGGGGCGGGCGGGCGGGCGCGGGCCTGCGCCCACGCGCGTGGAGCGGCGGGCGAGGGGTTCGGGCCGGGGGTTACGTTTGTGGGCGAGCCGGGCGCCTCTCCGGGGGCGGGGGGTTCGGGGGGGGCACGTGCCCGCGCCGGGGGCCTGTTTAGTTTGGGGTGCGCGCACGCGGGAAGAAACGAAAAAGATTCGCGACGCTGTTGATGACGCCGCCTTCTCTGTTACAGCCCGCGTTGCCGGCGGCGTCGGTGTCCGGGCCCGCGCCCTTGCCGGTCGAAGCCGTCCCTGGGAAAGCAGCCGCCGCCGGCCTCGGCCCGGGCAGAGACGTGGGTCCCCAGGGCCGGGCTCCAGCGACCGCGCGGCAGGGCCCCGGCCGGGGCCGGCGGAGAGAGAGGCGGGCCGCGCTTCTAACAGACGGCCATCGGCGTTTCCGTCGCCGGCGGGATGCGTCGGAGCGGTGAGTCCCGCCGAGAGGACGGGCCCGGCGGCCTCAGGCGAGGGGGGACGGCTCCTTTGCCGGCGGCGGGGAGACGGCCCCGGGCGGGCCCGATCTTCCGGCACGGCGGCCGCGAGAGCGCCTCGTCTCCGAGGACGCTCGGCTAAGTCGGCCCGGGCCGCGGGGAGCGTTCGTCGGGCACGTGGCCGGCCAGGACTTTGCTCAGAGGCCTGCGAGACCGCCGTCCCTCGGAGGCCCGGCCGCGTCCCCGGAGAGGCCTTCTCAGGGACGGAGGCCCGTCCCGGGAATCGCGGCGCCGGCTGGGCTGGGCTGGGCTGGGCCGGGCCGGGCCGGGCCGGGCCGGGGCGGGCGAGAGGCCCGTCCGGCTAACGAGTGACGGCCCGTGTTTTTCTCCGCTCCGGCCAGGTCTCGAGGCGACGTGGAAGGGGCTTGCCGCCCCAGGCCGAAAGCAGCTTCGCCCGGAGCCCCCGCGGAAGGTAGGCCGGCGACCCCCCGCCGCGGCCGCGCCGGGACGGACCCGATCAGGTAGCGGCCGCGAGCGAGGGCGCGGGGAACGCGGCCCCCGGCGGGCGGCGAGAGAAAAGAATAAAGGAAGGTTCTAAGGGGTAAAAGGGGAAAGAAAAAAAAAAAAAAAAAAAAAAAAAGAAAAAAAGAGAAAGGGAAAAGAGAGAAACGATAATAAAAAAGGAGGCGGGGCGGGCGGGCGCTTCTGTACACGGACCCCTGCGGGGGGGCCCGGCCTCGGGAGGCCTCTCGATCTGCCGCTGCCCGTTCGTTGTCGATCGCATCGACGCGCGCCGGCCCGCGTTTCACGAAGGTAAGGAACGATTCGTGAACCGGTCGCCGGCACGGGGATCGGTCGCGGGCGACGGAGCGGTACGGATTCGTGGCTATCGGGCGATCCCTACCGTGAAGGAATTCACGAATCGACTCACGGATCCGACGGTTTACCGCTCGCGCGTAAATACCGATCGGTCTCCCCCTCCGACGCGAGAGCGATCGCGTCGTGGCAAAAGAAAGGCTGCGTCGATTCGTTTCTTATCGATGAGTAGAACGCTACGGTAATAAAACAGCACCGCTCTAACGACACCGTTTAATAGGGTTAACGTCGTCGACGCTCCACGGAATTCTCTCCAAAAAGAAAGCGACGTTCTTAAGAAGGGCTCGGCCTGTCACGACGCGCAAACGATCGACACCGTTACGGAGCTCCAAACTAAAAATTAAAACCCCAAAAAACCCCACCAAAACCACCGGAAACTACTCCAACGTAAGTCATACCAAATCTAATTCTCTAGCGGTAAAAAAAATAAAAATTCTACCGTACCGTGAGCACGGTGAGTAGTAATAGCGACGTTACTGGCGTCGGGGACTTCTTGTTTACTCGGAAAAGATCATCGCGAACGTTATTTATTGCTACTGTTGTTATTCTTGTTAGCGGCGGCGGCGGCGGTGGCGGTAGTCGTAGCAGCGTCGTCATCATCCTCTCGTGAGGATAAACTCACGACGTGTTATTAGCAATAGCGTGACTTGCTTTTGATATTCTGCGTGCCAATACTCAACGGTTTTGTGAACGGCGAATCGGTAACGAATAAAAGACTAATCGCGCATAAAAGACTAATCGTGCATAAGGTACGTCATTCGAAAGCGATGAATAAGTTATTATTCGTGATAGTCGTCCTATTGAATAACGTGTAGTGCTTTTAGAACGACAAGCGAAAAAAGGAGGTTTTTCATAGCGTTAGCGCTGATCCTAACGCTGCTACGACGAATAACGTTTACTAATACTGAATTATTTCACGATTCCAAACGATCCATGGAATTCCATCAGGAGAAGCGCCAGAAGGTAAGAACGCTCGCGTGATTCTCTTTCGTACTGCGATTCGGGATAAATTTTAAGCCTTTCCGAACGAATAAATTAATAAAGACCGAAACCGGAACGGTAAAACAATCGATTAATAAATAAATTAGTAACAACAAATTAACACGTTAAATAAACTGCATATTAACGATTCCTTCATTTTAATTAATAATATTTAATAATGATGATATTTAATAATGTTTAATAACAATTAATAATAAATTAATAAGTTAAATATCATTTAATAATTTGTTAATTTTAATGATCTAATAATAAATGGAGAAAATTTA
Source organism: Platalea leucorodia (assembly GCF_965183815.1). Lineage (NCBI taxonomy): Eukaryota > Metazoa > Chordata > Aves > Pelecaniformes > Threskiornithidae > Platalea > Platalea leucorodia. The sequence goes on from NW_028121303.1 coordinate 39,752, forward strand.
TAATTTACAATTATTGTTTAATTTATAACAATAAATAATAATAATTTATATTATTGTTATTAAATAATAATATAATATTATCAAAGTATAAATATTATTATTATAGGAATATTATATTCAATTATATAATATATACTATAATATTTAATATACTTAATATTTATAATATTAAATATTAATATATTTAATATTTATATTGAATATGTGATATTATTACATGATATTATAATATTGTTATATAAATATTAT
>NW_028121303.1:57500-65000 GCF_965183815.1 Platalea leucorodia
GCGGGCGGGAGGGCAGCGTCGGCTGAGAGCCGCCCCGACGGCCTTAACACCGGCAGAGCCGGCCCGACCGTGGAGCCTCTCCGACGCGCCCGAGGCGCCTTGACGATGCCGGCAAGGCAGCGGAGGCCCCACGGCCACGGTTCCTGGGACAGCGACGGCCGCGCGCGCCCCGCCGCCACCCGGGGGTGGGCGGCGGACGCGGGGCCCTGCCTGCGGGCGGGAGGGCAGCGTCGGCTGAGAGCCGCCCCGACGGCCTTAACACCGGCAGAGCCGGCCCGACCGTGGAGCCTCTCCGACGCGCCCGAGGCGCCTTGACGATGCCGGCAAGGCAGCGGAGGCCCCACGGCCACGGTTCCTGGGACAGCGACGGCCGCGCGCGCCCCGCCGCCACCCGGGGGTGGGCGGCGGACGCGGGGCCCTGCCTGCGGGCGGGAGGGCAGCGTCGGCTGAGAGCCGCCCCGACGGCCTTAACACCGGCAGAGCCGGCCCGACCGTGGAGCCTCTCCGACGCGCCCGAGGCGCCTTGACGATGCCGGCAAGGCAGCGGAGGCCCCACGGCCACGGTTCCTGGGACAGCGACGGCCGCGCGCGCCCCGCCGCCACCCGGGGGTGGGCGGCGGACGCGGGGCCCTGCCTGCGGGCGGGAGGGCAGCGTCGGCTGAGAGCCGCCCCGACGGCCTTAACACCGGCAGAGCCGGCCCGACCGTGGAGCCTCTCCGACGCGCCCGAGGCGCCTTGACGATGCCGGCAAGGCAGCGGAGGCCCCACGGCCACGGTTCCTGGGACAGCGACGGCCGCGCGCGCCCCGCCGCCACCCGGGGGTGGGCGGCAGACGCGGGGCCCTGCGTGCGGGCGAGCGGGCAACGTCCGCGAGAGGTGCTCCGACGGCCTGAACACCGGCAGAGCCGGCCCGCCGCGGAGCCTCTCCGACGTGCCTGGGGACGCCTCAGCGGGCGCTGCCTGGGGGTCTGGATCGGTAATAACGGGGGAGCGGGAGGTGCCGCCGGCCACCCGCTCCGGACGATTCCCTTCACTGAGGTCAACGGGACCGGGGGAAAGCTGCGGCTAGCTCAAGTCCCCCGGTCTTCCAGCGTTCGAGAGTGCTGGCGACCGCCGCCGGCCGCCAGTCTTTGCCCAGCCCACAGGGAACCGCTTCCCCCGGGGAAAAAAAAAAAAAACAAACGACGCCAGGAAGGCTTGACAGCCCCGGCCCGTCTGCGTTCGGCTGCCGGCCACCGCGACCGGTCCGCCGCTCTCGGCCCGCTTCGCGGGCCCCGGCTTAGGGCCGGCGGAAAAAAAAGGGCGAGGCGCCGCCACCTCGCCCGTGCTACGCAGTCCCTTCACCGAGCCCTCCGGCGCTCCGAGAAGCCAGGGCAAGCCAGACACCACGGGCCGCCCACGTATGGCTCGTGCCGGCAAAAGGAGGGCGAGGCGCCGCCGCCTACGCCCGCGCCGTCCTCGGGCTCTCGGGGGCCGGGGAAAGCCGCGGCAGGCTCGAAACCCCCGGCCGTCTGCGTTCGGCTGCCGGCCACCGCGACCGGCCGCCGCTCTCTGCGCCCGCTTCGCGGGCCCCGGCTTAGGGCCGGCGGAAAAAAAAGGGCGAGGCGCCGCCACCTCGCCCGTGCTACGCAGTCCCTTCACCGAGCCCTCCGGCGCTCCGAGAAGCCAGGGCAAGCCAGACACCACGGGCCGCCCACGTATGGCTCGTGCCGGCAAAAGGAGGGCGAGGCGCCGCCGCCTACGCCCGCGCCGTCCTCGGGCTCTCGGGGGCCGGGGAAAGCCGCGGCAGGCTCGAAACCCCCGGCCGTCTGCGTTCGGCTGCCGGCCACCGCGACCGGCCGCCGCTCTCTGCGCCCGCTTCGCGGGCCCCGGCTTAGGGCCGGAGAAAAAGGGCGAGGTGCCGCCAGCCTCGCCCATGCCACACCACTGGGCCCTCCGGAGCCGGGGCAAGCCGCGGCAGGCTCGAAACCCCCGGTCGTCTGCTTCCACCATATGCCGGCAGTAAGCTCGCATCATCATCGGGCCCCGTGCGGGACCGGGGAGGAGAAAGCGCCGCAGAGGCTGGACCCCCTTCCCCGGCCTTGCGCGTTCGAGTGCCGGCGACCACCGCCGGCCGCCGGTCTTTGCCCTTGATCCCCGCGGAGGGGTCTGCCGTTCCCTCTCGTGCCGCTCTGCCAACGGCCGCTCGCTAGCCCTGCTCCGGAGACGAGTCACCGCTCGCTCCTATAGTATGGACCGGTACGTCGCCGCCCCCAGAAAGATCCAAGACGGCCGTCTCCGCCCACCGGGGAGGCGCGCCAGCGACGCCGACTTTTACGATGACGTAACTGGAGGCAGCACAGAGCAGCGACCCCTTCGGCAGCTCCGAGGAAGCGGAGGGGACAACAGGTCTACCGCTCAGCCCCGGAAATGCGACTAAGTCCCGCCGGAGCCGGGTAGACCTGGCCGCCCTGTCCGACGGACGCTCCGGCAGCGACAGGCCGGGGTCGCCGGCCGCCGCTGGCGGCCGACCCGGGCTCCCGGAGCCGGGTAGACCTGGCAGCCGCCGCACGCGCGCCGGAGCCGGGTAGACCTGACAGCCGCCGACCCGGTCTCCGGAGCCGGGTAGACCTGGAAGCCGCCGCACGCGCGCCGGAGCCGGGTAGACCTGACAGCCGCTGCCTGCGCCGGAGCCGGGTAGACCTGGCAGCCGCTGCCGGCGCCGGAGCCGGGTAGACCTGGCAGCCGCTGCCGGCGCCGGAGCCGGGTAGACCTGACAGCCGCTGCCTGCGCCGGAGCCGGGTAGACCTGGCGGCCGCCGCCGGCGCCGGAGCCGGGTAGACCTGACAGCCGCCGCCGGCGCCGGAGCCGGGTAGACCTGACGGCCACTGCCGGCGCCGGAGCCGGGTAGGCCTGCGGGCCGCTGCCGGCACCGGAGCCGGGTAGACCTGACAGCCGCCGACCCGGTCTCCGGAGCCGGGTAGACCTGGAAGCCGCCGCACGCGCGCCGGAGCCGGGTAGACCTGGCAGCCGCCGCCGGCGCCGGAGCCGGGTAGACCTGCGGGCCGCCGCCGGCGCCGGAGCCGGGTAGACCTGACGGCCACTGCCGGCGCCGGAGCCGGGTAGGCCTGCGGGCCGCTGCCGGCACCGGAGCCGGGTAGACCTGACAGCCGCCAACCCGGTCTCCGGAGCCGGGTAGACCTGGAAGCCGCCGCACGCGCGCCGGAGCCGGGTAGACCTGGCGGCCGCCGCCGGCGCCGGAGCCGGGTAGACCTGCGGGCCGCTGCCGGCGCCGGAGCCGGGTAGACCTGGCAGCCACCGCCGGCGCCGGAGCCGGGTAGACCTGGCAGCCGGTGCCGGCGCCGGAGCCGGGTAGACCTGACGGCCGCTGCCTGCGCCGGAGCCGGGTAGACCTGCGGGCCGCTGCCGGAGCCGGGTAGACCTGTCGGCCCCCGAGGAGCCCGGTAGACCTGCCGGCCGCTCTGTGCTCCCGAGCCGGCTGGACCGTGCGACCCGGTTCTCCCGGCCGGGTTCGGGTGCGGGGGGGGGGGGGCGGCGGCGGAGGCGGTGGGGGGGGGGTGTGTGCAATTTTTCGATATTTAAGGGAATCCGGTACAGAGGCCACCCTCTCCCGGTTCTGCCGGCCGGGGAGGGCCGGGTCATTCCCCCCCCCCCGCCGTTTCCGAGATTTAAGCGCTTCTAACGAAAAGGCAGTAAGTTTAAACGTACTGTCTCATGCAAGACTTATTTGACCTTCTTCGCTTTCCAGATTAAACATCAATAAAATATTAATAAACAACTTTTTAAATTTTTTATTTCTTTTTTTTTTTTAAAACCGCCCCGGCCAGCCTCTCCGCTCCGCCTGCCCCCCTCGAACACACGCTCTGGCCGGCGGGGGACCGGGTAGAGGCGGCGGCCCCCATCGCGAGCCGCCCGGCTCCCCGGCGTGAGTTTGCCGTCCGCCGGGAGGCTTTAGGACCCCGGGCGCCCGTAGCCGGGTCCGGGTCCCGGCGCCGCCGGGCGCTCGGCGGCTTTTGTTTTTGGTTTCGCGGTGTGGGGTTTGGGGGGGGCTGGGGGGGGGGCGGGGGGGGGGTGGGGTGTGCGTTTTGTTCCTTTTTTTTTTCCCCGCTTGCCATCGTTTTATTTTACTCTGACCTTTTAAAACACAATAAATAGATTAAAACACACGTCTGCGATCCTGCAGACGCGCCCGCCCCCCGCGACATACGCGTCTCAGACACGCGCGCGCACCCCCCCCCCCCCACGCACCCCCCCCACCCCCACCCCCCCCCCCCCACGCCTTGCCCCCCCCCCCCCCCTCGCCCCAGCACGTAGCCCGCGTGCGTGTGCTCCCCCTCCCTCCCTCCCTGCGCTGCAGTTGCAGACCCGCAGCCCGGTAGGCGCGGCCCCTCCCCGACCCCAGACTCGCCGGCGCCCTGGAGCAGCAGGGGTCGGGGGGTGGTCCCCCCGTTGCCCGGCAACCGGGCCCCTGCCCGCAAGGAAAGGGCAGCGGTTCCCGCCGCGCCAACGGTCCTGCGCTCAGCGCGGCGGCAGCGACAGGGAAGGGAGGCTGGCGCAGAGGCAGGCGAGAGCGGTCGGCGAGCAGGCAGGGAGCCTGGCGCAGAGGTAGGCTGGGGACGGGGTGGGGCGGGGGGCCCGCGTCTCCTTTCGGAGAAGATTTCTGTTTGGGTCGGTTAGGGTTTTTTTTTTCCTTCCCTTCTGCGTTTTTTCTCCTCTTTTTCTGACTGAGTGAGCGGGAGAGAAAGGCGGGAGCCGGGGCACGGGCACGGGCACGGGCACGGGCAGGGTAGCAACTCGGCAGCCAGGGTGAGAGACCGCCCGCCCCCGGGACTCCCCTCTGGCGCCCGGGCACGGAGCCGGCAGGAATGCCGCTGGGTCCTAAAGTCTCCCGCCTGCCTTCCCCGGGGCGGCAAACGTGCCGTAGGAAGGCGGGGGGGGGGGGGGGGGGGGGCCGGGGGGCTAGCGGGGGGGATGGGGGGGGGGGGGCGGGGGGGGCACGACGGCGTCAGCGGGAGGCGCGCGCGCGCGCTCCGCGTGCCTAACGTGCGCCCGTCTGGGGGGGCGGGCGGGCGCGCGCGGGCCTGCGCCCACGCGCGTGGAGCGGCGGGCGAGGGGTTCGGGCCGGGGGTTACGTTTGTGGGCGAGCCGGGCGCCTCTCCGGGGGCGGGGGGTTCGGGGGGGGCACGTGCCCGCGCCGGGGGCCTGTTTAGTTTGGGGTGCGCGCACGCGGGAAGAAACGAAAAAGATTCGCGACGCTGTTGATGACGCCGCCTTCTCTGTTACAGCCCGCGTTGCCGGCGGCGTCGGTGTCCGGGCCCGCGCCCTTGCCGGTCGAAGCCGTCCCTGGGAAAGCAGCCGCCGCCGGCCTCGGCCCGGGCAGAGACGTGGGTCCCCAGGGCCGGGCTCCAGCGACCGCGCGGCAGGGCCCCGGCCGGGGCCGGCGGAGAGAGAGGCGGGCCGCGCTTCTAACAGACGGCCATCGGCGTTTCCGTCGCCGGCGGGATGCGTCGGAGCGGTGAGTCCCGCCGAGAGGACGGGCCCGGCGGCCTCAGGCGAGGGGGGACGGCTCCTTTGCCGGCGGCGGGGAGACGGCCCCGGGCGGGCCCGATCTTCCGGCACGGCGGCCGCGAGAGCGCCTCGTCTCCGAGGACGCTCGGCTAAGTCGGCCCGGGCCGCGGGGAGCGTTTGTCGGGCACGTGGCCGGCCAGGACTTTGCTCAGAGGCCTGCGAGACCGCCGTCCCTCGGAGGCCCGGCCGCGTCCCCGGAGAGGCCTTCTCAGGGACGGAGGCCCGTCCCGGGAATCGCGGCGCCGGCTGGGCTGGGCTGGGCTGGGCTGGGCCGGGCCGGGCCGGGCCGGGGCGGGCGAGAGGCCCGTCCGGCTAACGAGTGACGGGCCCGTGTTTTTCTCCGCTCCGGCCAGGTCTCGAGGCGACGTGGAAGGGGCTTGCCGCCCCAGGCCGAAAGCAGCTTCGCCCGGAGCCCCCGCGGAAGGTAGGCCGGCGACCCCCCGCCGCGGCCGCGCCGGGACGGACCCGATCAGGTAGCGGCCGCGAGCGAGGGCGCGGGGAACGCGGCCCCCGGCGGGCGGCGAGAGAAAAGAATAAAGGAAGGTTCTAAGGGGTAAAAGGGGAAAGAAAAAAAAAAAAAAAAAAAAAAAAGAAAAAAAGAGAAAGGGAAAAGAGAGAAACGATAATAAAAAAGGAGGCGGGGCGGGCGGGCGCTTCTGTACACGGACCCCTGCGGGGGGGCCCGGCCTCGGGAGGCCTCTCGATCTGCCGCTGCCCGTTCGTTGTCGATCGCATCGACGCGCGCCGGCCCGCGTTTCACGAAGGTAAGGAACGATTCGTGAACCGGTCGCCGGCACGGGGATCGGTCGCGGGCGACGGAGCGGTACGGATTCGTGGCTATCGGGCGATCCCTACCGTGAAGGAATTCACGAACCGACTCACGGATCCGACGGTTTACCGCTCGCGCGTAAATACCGATCGGTCTCCCCCTCCGACGCGAGAGCGATCGCGTCGTGGCAAAAGAAAGGCTGCGTCGATTCGTTTCTTATCGATGAGTAGAACGCTACGGTAATAAAACAGCACCGCTCTAACGACACCGTTTAATAGGGTTAACGTCGTCGACGCTCCACGGAATTCTCTCCAAAAAGAAAGCGACGTTCTTAAGAAGGGCTCGGCCTGTCACGACGCGCAAACGATCGACACCGTTACGGAGCTCCAAACTAAAAATGAAAACCCCAAAAAACCCCACCAAAACCACCGGAAACTACTCCAACGTAAGTCATACCAAATCTAATTCTCTAGCGGTAAAAAAAATAAAAATTCTACCGTACCGTGAGCACGGTGAGTAGTAATAGCGACGTTACTGGCGTCGGGGACTTCTTGTTTACTCGGAAAAGATCATCGCGAACGTTATTTATTGCTACTGTTGTTATTCTTGTTAGCGGCGGCGGCGGCGGTGGCGGTAGTCGTAGCAGCGTCGTCATCATCCTCTCGTGAGGATAAACTCACGACGTGTTATTAGCAATAGCGTGACTTGCTTTTGATATTCTGCGTGCCAATACTCAACGGTTTTGTGAACGGCGAATCGGTAACGAATAAAAGACTAATCGCGCATAAAAGACTAATCGTGCATAAGGTACGTCATTCGAAAGCGATGAATAAGTTATTATTCGTGGTAGTCGTCCTATTGAATAACGTGTAGTGCTTTTAGAACGACAAGCGAAAAAAGGAGGTTTTTCGTAGCGTTAGCGCTGATCCTAACGCTGCTACGACGAATAACGTTTACTAATACTGAATTATTTCACGATTCCAAACGATCCATGGAATTCCATCAGGAGAAGCGCCAGAAGGTAAGAACGCTCGCGTGATTCTCTTTCGTACTGCGATTCGGGATAAATTTTAAGCCTTTCCGAACGAATAAATTAATAAAGACCGAAACCGGAACGGTAAAACAATCGATTAATAAATAAATTAGTAACAACAAATTAACAC
>NW_028121303.1:77500-85000 GCF_965183815.1 Platalea leucorodia
GGGTGGCCCCGCTACTCGCTTTCTTTCCCCGGTTTCTCGCCTCAACCGCACCACCGCCCAGCGCTGCTCGCGGCCGGCACCCACGGGCACCCGGGACCGAGGCCGGCACCGGCACCTCGCGTGGTTTAGGACACCTGAGGGCTCGCGGGGCCACGCGGCCGTCACACAGCCCGGTTCGGTAAGGAAGCCCGAAGACCCCCCCCTTTGCCCGGCGGGGGGAAGGAAGGCAACACCTCGCATGCGACGGGAAGCGAATTGGAAAGGAGACCACCCTGCCTGAACACCGGACACCGCCGTGGCACCCTATTACGGGGAGCACGGAAGTGCCGGCCCGCCGGGGGCCCTCTCCGACGCGACCCGAAAGGCCTCATCGATCAGTAAAGCAAAGAAAAAGGAGCGGAGGCCCCACGGCCACGGTTCCTGGGACAGCGACGGCCGCGCGCGCCCCGCCGCCACCCGGGGGTGGGCGGCGGACGCGGGGCCCTGCGTGCGGGCGGGAGGGCAGCGTCGGCTGAGAGCCGCCCCGACGGCCTTAACACCGGCAGAGCCGGCCCGACCGTGGAGCCTCTCCGACGCGCCCGAGGCGCCTTGACGATGCCGGCAAGGCAGCGGAGGCCCCACGGCCACGGTTCCTGGGACAGCGACGGCCGCGCGCGCCCCGCCGCCACCCGGGGGTGGGCGGCGGACGCGGGGCCCTGCGTGCGGGCGGGAGGGCAGCGTCGGCTGAGAGCCGCCCCGACGGCCTTAACACCGGCAGAGCCGGCCCGACCGTGGAGCCTCTCCGACGCGCCCGAGGTGCCTTGACGATGCCGGCAAGGCAGCGGAGGCCCCACGGCCACGGTTCCTGGGACAGCGACGGCCGCGCGCGCCCCGCCGCCACCCGGGGGTGGGCGGCGGACGCGGGGCCCTGCGTGCGGGCGGGAGGGCAGCGTCGGCTGAGAGCCGCCCCGACGGCCTTAACACCGGCAGAGCCGGCCCGACCGTGGAGCCTCTCCGACGCGCCCGAGGCGCCTTGACGATGCCGGCAAGGCAGCGGAGGCCCCACGGCCACGGTTCCTGGGACAGCGACGGCCGCGCGCGCCCCGCCGCCACCCGGGGGTGGGCGGCGGACGCGGGGCCCTGCGTGCGGGCGGGAGGGCAGCGTCGGCTGAGAGCCGCCCCGACGGCCTTAACACCGGCAGAGCCGGCCCGACCGTGGAGCCTCTCCGACGCGCCCGAGGCGCCTTGACGATGCCGGCAAGGCAGCGGAGGCCCCACGGCCACGGTTCCTGGGACAGCGACGGCCGCGCGCGCCCCGCCGCCACCCGGGGGTGGGCGGCGGACGCGGGGCTCTGCGTGCGGGCGAGCGGGCAACGTCCGCGAGAGGTGCTCCGACGGCCTGAACACCGGCAGAGCCGGCCCGCCGCGGAGCCTCTCCGACGTGCCTGGGGACGCCTCAGCGGGCGCTGCCTGGGGGTCTGGATCGGTAATAACGGGGGAGCGGGAGGTGCCGCCGGCCACCCGCTCCAGACGATTCCCTTCACTGAGGTCAACGGGACCGGGGGAAAGCTGCGGCTAGCTCAAGTCCCCCGGTCTTCCAGCGTTCGAGAGTGCTGGCGACCGCCGCCGGCCGCCAGTCTTTGCCCAGCCCGCAGGGAACCGCTTCCCCCGGGGAAAAAAAAAAAAAACAAACGACGCCAGGAAGGCTTGACAGCCCCGGCCGTCTGCGTTCGGCTGCCGGCCACCGCGACCGGTCCGCCGCTCTCGGCCCGCTTCGCGGGCCCCGGCTTAGGGCCGGCGGAAAAAAAAGGGCGAGGCGCCGCCACCTCGCCCGTGCTACGCAGTCCCTTCACCGAGCCCTCCGGCGCTCCGAGAAGCCAGGGCAAGCCAGACACCACGGGCCGCCCACGTATGGCTCGTGCCGGCAAAAGGAGGGCGAGGCGCCGCCGCCTCCGCCCGCGCCGTCCTCGGGCTCTCGGGGGCCGGGGAAAGCCGCGGCAGGCTCGAAACCCCCGGCCGTCTGCGTTCGGCTGCCGGCCACCGCGACCGGCCGCCGCTCTCTGCGCCCGCTTCGCGGGCCCCGGCTTAGGGCCGGCAGAAAAAAAAGGGCGAGGCGCCGCCACCTCGCCCGTGCTACGCAGTCCCTTCACCGAGCCCTCCGGCGCTCCGAGAAGCCAGGGCAAGCCAGACACCACGGGCCGCCCACGTATGGCTCGTGCCGGCAAAAGGAGGGCGAGGCGCCACCGCCTCCGCCCGCGCCGTCCTCGGGCTCTCGGGGGCCGGGGAAAGCCGCGGCAGGCTCGAAACCCCCGGCCGTCTGCGTTCGGCTGCCGGCCACCGCGACCGGCCGCCGCTCTCTGCGCCCGCTTCGCGGGCCCCGGCTTAGGGCCGGAGAAAAAGGGCGAGGTGCCGCCAGCCTCGCCCATGCCACACCACTGGGCCCTCCGGAGCCGGGGCAAGCCGCGGCAGGCTCGAAACCCCCGGTCGTCTGCTTCCGCCATATGCCGGCAGTAAGCTCGCATCATCATCGGGCCCCGTGCGGGACCGGGGAGGAGAAAGCGCCGCAGAGGCTGGACCCCCTTCCCCGGCCTTGCGCGTTCGAGTGCCGGCGACCACCGCCGGCCGCCGGTCTTTGCCCTTGATCCCCGCGGAGGGGTCTGCCGTTCCCTCTCGTGCCGCTCTGCCAACGGCCGCTCGCTAGCCCTGCTCCGGAGACGAGTCACCGCTCGCTCCTATAGTATGGACCGGTACGTCGCCGCCCCCAGAAAGATCCAAGACGGCCGTCTCCGCCCACCGGGGAGGCGCGCCAGCGACGCCGACTTTTACGATGACGTAACTGGAGGCAGCACAGAGCAGCGACCCCTTCGGCAGCTCCGAGGAAGCGGAGGGGACAACAGGTCTACCGCTCAGCCCCGGAAATGCGACTAAGTCCCGCCGGAGCCGGGTAGACCTGGCCTCCCTGTCCGACGGACGCTCCGGCAGCGACAGGCCGGGGTCGCCGGCCGCCGCTGGCGGCCGACCCGGGCTCCCGGAGCCGGGTAGACCTGGCAGCCGCCGCACGCGCGCCGGAGCCGGGTAGACCTGACAGCCGCCGACCCGGTCTCCGGAGCCGGGTAGACCTGGAAGCCGCCGCACGCGCGCCGGAGCCGGGTAGACCTGACAGCCGCTGCCTGCGCCGGAGCCGGGTAGACCTGGCAGCCGCTGCCGGCGCCGGAGCCGGGTAGACCTGGCAGCCGCCGCCGGCGCCGGAGCCGGGTAGACCTGGCGGCCGCCGCCGGCGCCGGAGCCGGGTAGACCTGACAGCCGCCGCCGGCGCCGGAGCCGGGTAGACCTGACGGCCACTGCCGGCGCCGGAGCCGGGTAGGCCTGCGGGCCGCTGCCGGCACCGGAGCCGGGTAGACCTGACAGCCGCCGAACCGGTCTCCGGAGCCGGGTAGACCTGACAGCCGCCGCCGGCGCCGGAGCCGGGTAGACCTGCGGGCCGCCGCCGGCGCCGGAGCCGGGTAGACCTGATGGCCACTGCCGGCGCCGGAGCCGGGTAGGCCTGCGGGCCGCTGCCGGCACCGGAGCCGGGTAGACCTGACAGCCGCCGACCCGGTCTCCGGAGCCGGGTAGACCTGGAAGCCGCCGCACGCGCGCCGGAGCCGGGTAGACCTGGCAGCCGCCGCCGGCGCCGGAGCCGGGTAGACCTGGCGGCCGCCGCCGGCGCCGGAGCCGGGTAGACCTGACGGCCACTGCCGGCGCCGGAGCCGGGTAGACCTGGCAGCCGCCGCGCGCGCGCGCCGGAGCCGGGTAGACCTGGCGGCCGCCGCCGGCGCCGGAGCCGGGTAGGCCTGCGGGCCGCTGCCGGCGCCGGAGCCGGGTAGACCTGGCAGCCGCTGCCGGCGCCGGAGCCGGGTAGACCTGTCGGCCGCCGCGCGCGCGCCGGAGCCGGGTAGACCTGGCGGCCGCCGCCGGCGCCGGAGCCGGGTAGACCTGCGGGCCGCTGCCGGCGCCGGAGCCGGGTAGACCTGGCAGCCACCGCCGGCGCCGGCGCCGGGTAGACCTGGCAGCCGCTGCCGGCGCCGGAGCCGGGTAGACCTGTCGGCCGCCGCGCGCGCGCCGGAGCCGGGTAGACCTGGCGGCCGCCGCCGGCGCCGGAGCCGGGTAGACCTGCGGGCCGCTGCCGGCGCCGGAGCCGGGTAGACCTGGCAGCCACCGCCGGCGCCGGCGCCGGGTAGACCTGGCAGCCGCTGCCGGCGCCGGAGCCGGGTAGACCTGACGGCCGCTGCCTGCGCCGGAGCCGGGTAGACCTGCGGGCCGCTGCCGGAGCCGGGTAGACCTGTCGGCCCCCGAGGAGCCCGGTAGACCTGCCGGCCGCTCTGTGCTCCCGAGCCGGCTGGACCGTGCGACCCGGTTCTCCCGGCCGGGTTCGGGTGCGGGGGGGGGGGGGCGGCGGCGGAGGCGGGTGGGGGGGGGTGTGCAATTTTTCGATATTTAAGGGAATCCGGTACAGAGGCCACCCTCTCCCGGTTCTGCCGGCCGGGGAGGGCCGGGTCATTCCCCCCCCCCCCCCCCGCCGTTTCCGAGATTTAAGCGCTTCTAACGAAAAGGCAGTAAGTTTAAACGTACTGTCTCATGCAAGACTTATTTGACCTTCTTCGCTTTCCAGATTAAACATCAATAAAATATTAATAAACAACTTTTTAAATTTTTTATTTCTTTTTTTTTTTTTTTAAAAAAAAAAAAACACCCGCCGCACTCAAACGCGCGCACGCCCCTTCCCCGACCCGGTGGTCCGCCGCGCGCTGGCCGGCTTCACCGCCCCGGCCAGCCTCTCCGCTCCGTCTGCCCCCCTCGAACACACGCTCTGGCCGGCGGGGGACCGGGTAGAGGCGGCGGCCCCCATCGCGAGCCGCCCGGCTCCCCGGCGTGAGTTTGCCGTCCGCCGGGAGGCTTTAGGACCCCGGGCGCCCGTAGCCGGGTCCGGGTCCCGGCGCCGCCGGGCGCTCGGCGGCTTTTGTTTTTGGTTTCGCGGTGTGGGGTTTGGGGGGGGCTGGGGGGGGGGCGGGGGTGGGGTGGGGTGTGCGTTTTGTTCCTTTTTTTTTTCCCCGCTTGCCATCGTTTTATTTTACTCTGACCTTTTAAAACACAATAAATAGATTAAAACACACGTCTGCGATCCTGCAGACGCGCCCGCCCCCCGCGACATACGCGTCTCAGACACGCGCGCGCACCCCCCCCCCCCACGCACCCCCCCCACCCCCACCCCCCCCCCCCCACGCCTTGCCCCCCCCCCCCCCTCGCCCCAGCACGTAGCCCGCGTGCGTGTGCTCCCCCTCCCTCCCTCCCTGCGCTGCAGTTGCAGACCCGCAGCCCGGTAGGCGCGGCCCCTCCCCGACCCCAGACTCGCCGGCGCCCTGGAGCAGCAGGGGTCGGGGGGTGGTCCCCCCGTTGCCCGGCAACCGGGCCCCTGCCCGCAAGGAAAGGGCAGCGGTTCCCGCCGCGCCAACGGTCCTGCGCTCAGCCGCGGCGGCAGCGACAGGGAAGGGAGGCTGGCGCAGAGGCAGGCGAGAGCGGTCGGCGAGCAGGCAGGGAGCCTGGCGCAGAGGTAGGCTGGGGACGGGGTGGGGCGGGGGGCCCGCGTCTCCTTTCGGAGAAGATTTCTGTTTGGGTCGGTTAGGGTTTTTTTTTTCCTTCCCTTCTGCGTTTTTTCTCCTCTTTTTCTGACTGAGTGAGCGGGAGAGAAAGGCGGGAGCCGGGGCACGGGCACGGGCACGGGCAGGGTAGCAACTCGGCAGCCAGGGTGAGAGACCGCCCGCCCCCGGGACTCCCCTCTGGCGCCCGGGCACGGAGCCGGCAGGAATGCCGCTGGGTCCTAAAGTCTCCCGCCTGCCTTCCCCGGGGCGGCAAACGTGCCGTAGGAAGGCGGGGGTGGGGGGGGGGGGGGGCCGGGGGGCTAGCGGGGGGGATGGGGGGGGGGGGCGGGGGGGGCACGACGGCGTCAGCGGGAGGCGCGCGCGCGCGCTCCGCGTGCCTAACGTGCGCCCGTCTGGGGGGCGGGCGGGCGGGCGCGGGCCTGCGCCCACGCGCGTGGAGCGGCGGGCGAGGGGTTCGGGCCGGGGGTTACGTTTGTGGGCGAGCCGGGCGCCTCTCCGGGGGCGGGGGGTTCGGGGGGGGCACGTGCCCGCGCCGGGGGCCTGTTTAGTTTGGGGTGCGCGCACGCGGGAAGAAACGAAAAAGATTCGCGACGCTGTTGATGACGCCGCCTTCTCTGTTACAGCCCGCGTTGCCGGCGGCGTCGGTGTCCGGGCCCGCGCCCTTGCCGGTCGAAGCCGTCCCTGGGAAAGCAGCCGCCGCCGGCCTCGGCCCGGGCAGAGACGTGGGTCCCCAGGGCCGGGCTCCAGCGACCGCGCGGCAGGGCCCCGGCCGGGGCCGGCGGAGAGAGAGGCGGGCCGCGCTTCTAACAGACGGCCATCGGCGTTTCCGTCGCCGGCGGGATGCGTCGGAGCGGTGAGTCCCGCCGAGAGGACGGGCCCGGCGGCCTCAGGCGAGGGGGGACGGCTCCTTTGCCGGCGGCGGGGAGACGGCCCCGGGCGGGCCCGATCTTCCGGCACGGCGGCCGCGAGAGCGCCTCGTCTCCGAGGACGCTCGGCTAAGTCGGCCCGGGCCGCGGGGAGCGTTCGTCGGGCACGTGGCCGGCCAGGACTTTGCTCAGAGGCCTGCGAGACCGCCGTCCCTCGGAGGCCCGGCCGCGTCCCCGGAGAGGCCTTCTCAGGGACGGAGGCCCGTCCCGGGAATCGCGGCGCCGGCTGGGCTGGGCTGGGCTGGGCCGGGCCGGGCCGGGCCGGGCCGGGGCGGGCGAGAGGCCCGTCCGGCTAACGAGTGACGGCCCGTGTTTTTCTCCGCTCCGGCCAGGTCTCGAGGCGACGTGGAAGGGGCTTGCCGCCCCAGGCCGAAAGCAGCTTCGCCCGGAGCCCCCGCGGAAGGTAGGCCGGCGACCCCCCGCCGCGGCCGCGCCGGGACGGACCCGATCAGGTAGCGGCCGCGAGCGAGGGCGCGGGGAACGCGGCCCCCGGCGGGCGGCGAGAGAAAAGAATAAAGGAAGGTTCTAAGGGGTAAAAGGGGAAAGAAAAAAAAAAAAAAAAAAAAAAAAAGAAAAAAAGAGAAAGGGAAAAGAGAGAAACGATAATAAAAAAGGAGGCGGGGCGGGCGGGCGCTTCTGTACACGGACCCCTGCGGGGGGGCCCGGCCTCGGGAGGCCTCTCGATCTGCCGCTGCCCGTTCGTTGTCGATCGCATCGACGCGCGCCGGCCCGCGTTTCACGAAGGTAAGGAACGATTCGTGAACCGGTCGCCGGCACGGGGATCGGTCGCGGGCGACGGAGCGGTACGGATTCGTGGCTATCGGGCGATCCCTACCGTGAAGGAATTCACGAATCGACTCACGGATCCGACGGTTTACCGCTCGCGCGTAAATACCGATCGGTCTCCCCCTCCGACGCGAGAGCGATCGCGTCGTGGCAAAAGAAAGGCTGCGTCG
>NW_028121303.1:100000-107500 GCF_965183815.1 Platalea leucorodia
GGGAAAGCTGCGGCTAGCTCAAGTCCCCCGGTCTTCCAGCGTTCGAGAGTGCTGGCGACCGCCGCCGGCCGCCAGTCTTTGCCCAGCCCGCAGGGAACCGCTTCCCCCGGGGAAAAAAAAAAAAAACAAACGACGCCAGGAAGGCTTGACAGCCCCGGCCGTCTGCGTTCGGCTGCCGGCCACCGCGACCGGTCCGCCGCTCTCGGCCCGCTTCGCGGGCCCCGGCTTAGGGCCGGCGGAAAAAAAAGGGCGAGGCGCCGCCACCTCGCCCGTGCTACGCAGTCCCTTCACCGAGCCCTCCGGCGCTCCGAGAAGCCAGGGCAAGCCAGACACCACGGGCCGCCCACGTATGGCTCGTGCCGGCAAAAGGAGGGCGAGGCGCCGCCGCCTCCGCCCGCGCCGTCCTCGGGCTCTCGGGGGCCGGGGAAAGCCGCGGCAGGCTCGAAACCCCCGGCCGTCTGCGTTCGGCTGCCGGCCACCGCGACCGGCCGCCGCTCTCTGCGCCCGCTTCGCGGGCCCCGGCTTAGGGCCGGCGGAAAAAAAAGGGCGAGGCGCCGCCACCTCGCCCGTGCTACGCAGTCCCTTCACCGAGCCCTCCGGCGCTCCGAGAAGCCAGGGCAAGCCAGACACCACGGGCCGCCCACGTATGGCTCGTGCCGGCAAAAGGAGGGCGAGGCGCCGCCGCCTCCGCCCGCGCCGTCCTCGGGCTCTCGGGGGCCGGGGAAAGCCGCGGCAGGCTCGAAACCCCCGGCCGTCTGCGTTCGGCTGCCGGCCACCGCGACCGGCCGCCGCTCTCTGCGCCCGCTTCGCGGGCCCCGGCTTAGGGCCGGAGAAAAAGGGCGAGGTGCCGCCAGCCTCGCCCATGCCACACCACTGGGCCCTCCGGAGCCGGGGCAAGCCGCGGCAGGCTCGAAACCCCCGGTCGTCTGCTTCCGCCATATGCCGGCAGTAAGCTCGCATCATCATCGGGCCCCGTGCGGGACCGGGGAGGAGAAAGCGCCGCAGAGGCTGGACCCCCTTCCCCGGCCTTGCGCGTTCGAGTGCCGGCGACCACCGCCGGCCGCCGGTCTTTGCCCTTGATCCCCGCGGAGGGGTCTGCCGTTCCCTCTCGTGCCGCTCTGCCAACGGCCGCTCGCTAGCCCTGCTCCGGAGACGAGTCACCGCTCGCTCCTATAGTATGGACCGGTACGTCGCCGCCCCCAGAAAGATCCAAGACGGCCGTCTCCGCCCACCGGGGAGGCGCGCCAGCGACGCCGACTTTTACGATGACGTAACTGGAGGCAGCACAGAGCAGCGACCCCTTCGGCAGCTCCGAGGAAGCGGAGGGGACAACAGGTCTACCGCTCAGCCCCGGAAATGCGACTAAGTCCCGCCGGAGCCGGGTAGACCTGGCCGCCCTGTCCGACGGACGCTCCGGCAGCGACAGGCCGGGGTCGCCGGCCGCCGCTGGCGGCCGACCCGGGCTCCCGGAGCCGGGTAGACCTGGCAGCCGCCGCACGCGCGCCGGAGCCGGGTAGACCTGACAGCCGCCGACCCGGTCTCCGGAGCCGGGTAGACCTGGAAGCCGCCGCACGCGCGCCGGAGCCGGGTAGACCTGGCAGCCGCTGCCGGCGCCGGAGCCGGGTAGACCTGACAGCCGCTGCCTGCGCCGGAGCCGGGTAGACCTGGCAGCCGCCGCCGGCGCCGGACCCGGGTAGACCTGACAGCCGCCGCCGGCGCCGGAGCCGGGTAGACCTGACGGCCACTGCCGGCGCCGGAGCCGGGTAGGCCTGCGGGCCGCTGCCGGCACCGGAGCCGGGTAGACCTGACAGCCGCCGACCCGGTCTCCGGAGCCGGGTAGACCTGGAAGCCGCCGCACGCGCGCCGGAGCCGGGTAGACCTGGCGGCCGCCGCCGGCGCCGGAGCCGGGTAGACCTGCGGGCCGCTGCCGGCGCCGGAGCCGGGTAGACCTGGCAGCCGCCGCGCGCGCGCGCCGGAGCCGGGTAGACCTGGCAGCCGCCGCACGCGCGCCGGAGCCGGGTAGGCCTGCGGGCCGCTGCCGGCGCCGGAGCCGGGTAGACCTGGCAGCCGCTGCCGGCGCCGGAGCCGGGTAGACCTGTCGGCCGCCGCGCGCGCGCCGGAGCCGGGTAGACCTGCGGGCCGCCGCCGGCGCCGGAGCCGGGTAGACCTGGCAGCCGCCGACCCGGTCTCCGGAGCCGGGTAGACCTGGAAGCCGCCGCACGCGCGCCGGAGCCGGGTAGACCTGCGGGCCGCCGCCGGCGCCGGAGCCGGGTAGACCTGCGGGCCGCCGCCGGCGCCGGAGCCGGGTAGACCTGGCGGCCGCCGCCGGCGCCGGAGCCGGGTAGACCTGCGGGCCGCTGCCGGCGCCGGAGCCGGGTAGACCTGGCAGCCACCGCCGGCGCCGGAGCCGGGTAGACCTGGCAGCCGGTGCCGGCGCCGGAGCCGGGTAGACCTGACGGCCGCTGCCTGCGCCGGAGCCGGGTAGACCTGCGGGCCGCTGCCGGAGCCGGGTAGACCTGTCGGCCCCCGAGGAGCCCGGTAGACCTGCCGGCCGCTCTGTGCTCCCGAGCCGGCTGGACCGTGCGACCCGGTTCTCCCGGCCGGGTTCGGGTGCGGGGGGGGGGGCGGCGGCGGAGGCGGTGGGGGGGGGTGTGTGCAATTTTTCGATATTTAAGGGAATCCGGTACAGAGGCCACCCTCTCCCGGTTCTGCCGGCCGGGGAGGGCCGGGTCATTCCCCCCCCCCCCGCCGTTTCCGAGATTTAAGCGCTTCTAACGAAAAGGCAGTAAGTTTAAACGTACTGTCTCATGCAAGACTTATTTGACCTTCTTCGCTTTCCAGATTAAACATCAATAAAATATTAATAAACAACTTTTTAAATTTTTTATTTCTTTTTTTTTTTTAAAAAAAAAAAACACCCGCCGCACTCAAACGCGCGCACGCCCCTTCCCCGACCCGGTGGTCCGCCGCGCGCTGGCCGGCTTCACCGCCCCGGCCAGCCTCTCCGCTCCGCCTGCCCCCCTCGAACACACGCTCTGGCCGGCGGGGGACCGGGTAGAGGCGGCGGCCCCCATCGCGAGCCGCCCGGCTCCCCGGCGTGAGTTTGCCGTCCGCCGGGAGGCTTTAGGACCCCGGGCGCCCGTAGCCGGGTCCGGGTCCCGGCGCCGCCGGGCGCTCGGCGGCTTTTGTTTTTGGTTTCGCGGTGTGGGGTTTGGGGGGGGCTGGGGGGGGGGCGGGGGGGGGTGGGGTGTGCGTTTTGTTCCTTTTTTTTTTCCCCGCTTGCCATCGTTTTATTTTACTCTGACCTTTTAAAACACAATAAATAGATTAAAACACACGTCTGCGATCCTGCAGACGCGCCCGCCCCCCGCGACATACGCGTCTCAGACACGCGCGCGCACCCCCCCCCCCCACGCACCCCCCCCCCACCCCCACCCCCCCCCCCCCACGCCTTGCCCCCCCCCCCCCTCGCCCCAGCACGTAGCCCGCGTGCGTGTGCTCCCCCTCCCTCCCTCCCTGCGCTGCAGTTGCAGACCCGCAGCCCGGTAGGCGCGGCCCCTCCCCGACCCCAGACTCGCCGGCGCCCTGGAGCAGCAGGGGTCGGGGGGTGGTCCCCCCGTTGCCCGGCAACCGGGCCCCTGCCCGCAAGGAAAGGGCAGCGGTTCCCGCCGCGCCAACGGTCCTGCGCTCAGCCGCGGCGGCAGCGACAGGGAAGGGAGGCTGGCGCAGAGGCAGGCGAGAGCGGTCGGCGAGCAGGCAGGGAGCCTGGCGCAGAGGTAGGCTGGGGACGGGGTGGGGCGGGGGGCCCGCGTCTCCTTTCGGAGAAGATTTCTGTTTGGGTCGGTTAGGGTTTTTTTTTTCCTTCCCTTCTGCGTTTTTTCTCCTCTTTTTCTGACTGAGTGAGCGGGAGAGAAAGGCGGGAGCCGGGGCACGGGCACGGGCACGGGCAGGGTAGCAACTCGGCAGCCAGGGTGAGAGACCGCCCGCCCCCGGGACTCCCCTCTGGCGCCCGGGCACGGAGCCGGCAGGAATGCCGCTGGGTCCTAAAGTCTCCCGCCTGCCTTCCCCGGGGCGGCAAACGTGCCGTAGGAAGGCGGGGGGGGGGGGGGCCGGGGGGCTAGCGGGGGGGATGGGGGGGGGGGGCGGGGGGGGCACGACGGCGTCAGCGGGAGGCGCGCGCGCGCGCTCCGCGTGCCTAACGTGCGCCCGTCTGGGGGGCGGGCGGGCGCGCGCGGGCCTGCGCCCACGCGCGTGGAGCGGCGGGCGAGGGGTTCGGGCCGGGGGTTACGTTTGTGGGCGAGCCGGGCGCCTCTCCGGGGGCGGGGGGTTCGGGGGGGGCACGTGCCCGCGCCGGGGGCCTGTTTAGTTTGGGGTGCGCGCACGCGGGAAGAAACGAAAAAGATTCGCGACGCTGTTGATGACGCCGCCTTCTCTGTTACAGCCCGCGTTGCCGGCGGCGTCGGTGTCCGGGCCCGCGCCCTTGCCGGTCGAAGCCGTCCCTGGGAAAGCAGCCGCCGCCGGCCTCGGCCCGGGCAGAGACGTGGGTCCCCAGGGCCGGGCTCCAGCGACCGCGCGGCAGGGCCCCGGCCGGGGCCGGCGGAGAGAGAGGCGGGCCGCGCTTCTAACAGACGGCCATCGGCGTTTCCGTCGCCGGCGGGATGCGTCGGAGCGGTGAGTCCCGCCGAGAGGACGGGCCCGGCGGCCTCAGGCGAGGGGGGACGGCTCCTTTGCCGGCGGCGGGGAGACGGCCCCGGGCGGGCCCGATCTTCCGGCACGGCGGCCGCGAGAGCGCCTCGTCTCCGAGGACGCTCGGCTAAGTCGGCCCGGGCCGCGGGGAGCGTTTGTCGGGCACGTGGCCGGCCAGGACTTTGCTCAGAGGCCTGCGAGACCGCCGTCCCTCGGAGGCCCGGCCGCGTCCCCGGAGAGGCCTTCTCAGGGACGGAGGCCCGTCCCGGGAATCGCGGCGCCGGCTGGGCTGGGCTGGGCTGGGCCGGGCCGGGCCGGGCCGGGCCGGGCCGGGGCGGGCGAGAGGCCCGTCCGGCTAACGAGTGACGGCCCGTGTTTTTCTCCGCTCCGGCCAGGTCTCGAGGCGACGTGGAAGGGGCTTGCCGCCCCAGGCCGAAAGCAGCTTCGCCCGGAGCCCCCGCGGAAGGTAGGCCGGCGACCCCCCGCCGCGGCCGCGCCGGGACGGACCCGATCAGGTAGCGGCCGCGAGCGAGGGCGCGGGGAACGCGGCCCCCGGCGGGCGGCGAGAGAAAAGAATAAAGGAAGGTTCTAAGGGGTAAAAGGGGAAAGAAAAAAAAAAAAAAAAAAAAAAAAAGAAAAAAAGAGAAAGGGAAAAGAGAGAAACGATAATAAAAAAGGAGGCGGGGCGGGCGGGCGCTTCTGTACACGGACCCCTGCGGGGGGGCCCGGCCTCGGGAGGCCTCTCGATCTGCCGCTGCCCGTTCGTTGTCGATCGCATCGACGCGCGCCGGCCCGCGTTTCACGAAGGTAAGGAACGATTCGTGAACCGGTCGCCGGCACGGGGATCGGTCGCGGGCGACGGAGCGGTACGGATTCGTGGCTATCGGGCGATCCCTACCGTGAAGGAATTCACGAATCGACTCACGGATCCGACGGTTTACCGCTCGCGCGTAAATACCGATCGGTCTCCCCCTCCGACGCGAGAGCGATCGCGTCGTGGCAAAAGAAAGGCTGCGTCGATTCGTTTCTTATCGATGAGTAGAACGCTACGGTAATAAAACAGCACCGCTCTAACGACACCGTTTAATAGGGTTAACGTCGTCGACGCTCCACGGAATTCTCTCCAAAAAGAAAGCGACGTTCTTAAGAAGGGCTCGGCCTGTCACGACGCGCAAACGATCGACACCGTTACGGAGCTCCAAACTAAAAATGAAAACCCCAAAAAACCCCACCAAAACCACCGGAAACTACTCCAACGTAAGTCATACCAAATCTAATTCTCTAGCGGTAAAAAAAATAAAAATTCTACCGTACCGTGAGCACGGTGAGTAGTAATAGCGACGTTACTGGCGTCGGGGACTTCTTGTTTACTCGGAAAAGATCATCGCGAACGTTATTTATTGCTACTGTTGTTATTCTTGTTAGCGGCGGCGGCGGCGGTGGCGGTAGTCGTAGCAGCGTCGTCATCATCCTCTCGTGAGGATAAACTCACGACGTGTTATTAGCAATAGCGTGACTTGCTTTTGATATTCTGCGTGCCAATACTCAACGGTTTTGTGAACGGCGAATCGGTAACGAATAAAAGACTAATCGCGCATAAAAGACTAATCGTGCATAAGGTACGTCATTCGAAAGCGATGAATAAGTTATTATTCGTGATAGTCGTCCTATTGAATAACGTGTAGTGCTTTTAGAACGACAAGCGAAAAAAGGAGGTTTTTCGTAGCGTTAGCGCTGATCCTAACGCTGCTACGACGAATAACGTTTACTAATACTGAATTATTTCACGATTCCAAACGATCCATGGAATTCCATCAGGAGAAGCGCCAGAAGGTAAGAACGCTCGCGTGATTCTCTTTCGTACTGCGATTCGGGATGAATTTTAAGCCTTTCCGAACGAATAAATTAATAAAGACCGAAACCGGAACGGTAAAACAATCGATTAATACATAAATTAATAACAACAAATTAACACGTTAAATAAACTGCATATTAACGATTCCTTCATTTTAATTAATAATATTTAATAATGATGATATTTAATAATGTTTAATAATAATAACAATTAATAATAAATTAATAAGTTAAGTATCATTTAATAATTTGTTAATTTTAATGATCTAATAATAAATGGAGAAAATTTATAATTTACAATTATTGTTTAATTTATAACAATAAATAATAATAATTTATATTATTGTTATTAAATAATAATATAATATTATCAAAGTATAAATATTATTATTATAGGAATATTATATTCAATTATATAATATATACTATAATATTTAATATACTTAATATTTATAATACTAACTATTAATATATTTAATATTTATATTGAGTATATGATATTATTACATGATATTATAATATTGTTATATAAATATTATTATTATATCAATATAAATATTATTAAATGTATTAATCAAATATATCATTAAATATATTTAAATATATATAAAATACTATTATTACATATTTATATATAAAATATTATTAAATATATTAATTAAATAATAATATAAATTATTCTTAAATAATAATAATTTATAATGATAATTTATATTATTAAATAATAATAATCTATATTATTATTAAAGTTTAATGATTAAAATTATTTATAGTAATAGATTAATTAATAATATAGAGTAATATCTAATGACGCTAATAGGTATTAATTAATTAATCCATTAAACGAAAACAATTAATTCCTTATATCAGTAATGACGATAATGGCACAAATGAATAATCCGAGGAATAGATTAATACATAACGAGTTCAATAAAATAGGTCACAGGAAAATATTAATTT
>NW_028121302.1:0-5000 GCF_965183815.1 Platalea leucorodia
CTAACCCTAACCCTAACCCTAACCCTAACCCTAACCCTAACCCTAACCCTAACCCTAACCCTAACCCTAACCCTAACCCTAACCCTAACCCTAACCCTAACCCTAACCCTAACCCTAACCCTAACCCTAACCCTAACCCTAACCCTAACCTAACCCTAACCCTAACCCTAACCCTAACCTAACCCTAACCCTAACCCTAACCCTAACCCTAACCCTAACCCTAACCCTAACCCTAACCCTAACCCTAACCCTAACCCTAACCCTAACCCTAACCCTAACCCAACCTAACCCTAACCCTAACCCTAACCCTAACCCTAACCCTAACCCTAACCTAACCCTAACCCTAACCCTAACCCTAACCCTAACCCTAACCCTAACCCTAACCCTAACCCTAACCCTAACCCTAACCCTAACCCTAACCCTAACCCTAACCCTAACCCTAACCCTAACCCTAACCCTAACCCTAACCCTAACCCTAACCCTAACCCTAACCCTAACCCTAACCCTAACCCTAACCCTAACCCTAACCTAACCCTAACCCTAACCCTAACCCTAACCCTAACCCTAACCCTAACCTAACCCTAACCCTAACCCTAACCCTAACCCTAACCCTAACCCTAACCCTAACCCTAACCCTAACCCTAACCCTAACCCTAACCCTAACCCTAACCCTAACCCTAACCCTAACCCTAACCCTAACCCTAACCCTAACCCTAACCCTAACCCTAACCCTAACCCTAACCCTAACCCTAACCCTAACCCTAACCCTAACCCTAACCCTAACCCTAACCCTAACCCTAACCCTAACCCTAACCCTAACCCTAACCCTAACCCTAACCCTAACCCTAACCCTAACCCTAACCCTAACCCTAACCCTAACCCTAACCCTAACCCTAACCCTAACCCTAACCCTAACCCTAACCCTAACCCTAACCCTAACCCTAACCCTAACCCTAACCCTAACCCTAACCCTAACCCTAACCCTAACCCTAACCCTAACCCTAACCCTAACCCTAACCCTAACCCTAACCCTAACCCTAACCCTAACCTAACCCTAACCCTAACCCTAACCCTAACCCTAACCCTAACCCTAACCCTAACCCTAACCCTAACCCTAACCCTAACCCTAACCCTAACCCTAACCCTAACCCTAACCCTAACCCTAACCCTAACCCTAACCCTAACCCTAACCCTAACCCTAACCCTAACCCTAACCCTAACCCTAACCCTAACCCTAACCCTAACCCTAACCCTAACCCTAACCCTAACCCTAACCCTAACCCTAACCCTAACCCTAACCCTAACCCTAACCCTAACCCTAACCCTAACCCTAACCCTAACCCTAACCCTAACCCTAACCCTAACCCTAACCCTAACCCTAACCCTAACCCTAACCCTAACCCTAACCCTAACCCTAACCCTAACCCTAACCCTAACCCTAACCCTAACCCTAACCCTAACCCTAACCCTAACCCTAACCCTAACCCTAACCCTAACCCTAACCCTAACCCTAACCCTAACCCTAACCCTAACCCTAACCCTAACCCTAACCCTAACCCTAACCCTAACCCTAACCCTAACCCTAACCCTAACCCTAACCCTAACCCTAACCCTAACCCTAACCCTAACCCTAACCCTAACCCTAACCCTAACCCTAACCCTAACCCTAACCCTAACCCTAACCCTAACCCTAACCCTAACCCTAACCCTAACCCTAACCCTAACCCTAACCCTAACCCTAACCCTAACCCTAACCCTAACCCTAACCCTAACCCTAACCCTAACCCTAACCCTAACCCTAACCCTAACCCTAACCCTAACCCTAACCCTAACCCTAACCCTAACCCTAACCCTAACCCTAACCCTAACCCTAACCCTAACCCTAACCCTAACCCTAACCCTAACCCTAACCCTAACCCTAACCCTAACCCTAACCCTAACCCTAACCCTAACCCTAACCCTAACCCTAACCCTAACCCTAACCCTAACCCTAACCCTAACCCTAACCCTAACCCTAACCCTAACCCTAACCCTAACCCTAACCCTAACCCTAACCCTAACCCTAACCCTAACCCTAACCCTAACCCTAACCCTAACCCTAACCCTAACCCTAACCCTAACCCTAACCCTAACCCTAACCCTAACCCTAACCCTAACCCTAACCCTAACCCTAACCCTAACCCTAACCCTAACCCTAACCCTAACCCTAACCCTAACCCTAACCCCTAACCCTAACCCTAACCCTAACCCTAACCCTAACCCTAACCCTAACCCTAACCCTAACCCTAACCCTAACCCTAACCCTAACCCTAACCCTAACCCTAACCCTAACCCTAACCCTAACCCTAACCCTAACCCTAACCCTAACCCTAACCCTAACCCTAACCCTAACCCTAACCCTAACCCTAACCCTAACCCTAACCCTAACCCTAACCCTAACCCTAACCCTAACCCTAACCCTAACCCTAACCCTAACCCTAACCCTAACCCTAACCCTAACCCTAACCCTAACCCTAACCCTAACCCTAACCCTAACCCTAACCCTAACCCTAACCCTAACCCTAACCCTAACCCTAACCCTAACCCTAACCCTAACCCTAACCCTAACCCTAACCCTAACCCTAACCCTAACCCTAACCCTAACCCTAACCCTAACCCTAACCCTAACCCTAACCCTAACCCTAACCCTAACCCTAACCCTAACCCTAACCCTAACCCTAACCCTAACCCTAACCCTAACCCTAACCCTAACCCTAACCCTAACCCTAACCCTAACCCTAACCCTAACCCTAACCCTAACCCTAACCCTAACCCTAACCCTAACCCTAACCCTAACCCTAACCCTAACCCTAACCCTAACCCTAACCCTAACCCTAACCCTAACCCTAACCCTAACCCTAACCCTAACCCTAACCCTAACCCTAACCCTAACCCTAACCCTAACCCTAACCCTAACCCTAACCCTAACCCTAACCCTAACCCTAACCCTAACCCTAACCCTAACCCTAACCCTAACCCTAACCCTAACCCTAACCCTAACCCTAACCCTAACCCTAACCCTAACCCTAACCCTAACCCTAACCCTAACCCTAACCCTAACCCTAACCCTAACCCTAACCCTAACCCTAACCCTAACCCTAACCCTAACCCTAACCCTAACCCTAACCCTAACCCTAACCCTAACCCTAACCCTAACCCTAACCCTAACCCTAACCCTAACCCTAACCCTAACCCTAACCCTAACCCTAACCCTAACCCTAACCCTAACCCTAACCCTAACCCTAACCCTAACCCTAACCCTAACCCTAACCCTAACCCTAACCCTAACCCTAACCCTAACCCTAACCCTAACCCTAACCCTAACCCTAACCCTAACCCTAACCCTAACCCTAACCCTAACCCTAACCCTAACCCTAACCCTAACCCTAACCCTAACCCTAACCCTAACCCTAACCCTAACCCTAACCCTAACCCTAACCCTAACCCTAACCCTAACCCTAACCCTAACCCTAACCCTAACCCTAACCCTAACCCTAACCCTAACCCTAACCCTAACCCTAACCCTAACCCTAACCCTAACCCTAACCCTAACCCTAACCCTAACCCTAACCCTAACCCTAACCCTAACCCTAACCCTAACCCTAACCCTAACCCTAACCCTAACCCTAACCCTAACCCTAACCCTAACCCTAACCCTAACCCTAACCCTAACCCTAACCCTAACCCTAACCCTAACCCTAACCCTAACCCTAACCCTAACCCTAACCCTAACCCTAACCCTAACCCTAACCCTAACCCTAACCCTAACCCTAACCCTAACCCTAACCCTAACCCTAACCCTAACCCTAACCCTAACCCTAACCCTAACCCTAACCCTAACCCTAACCCTAACCCTAACCCTAACCCTAACCCTAACCCTAACCCTAACCCTAACCCTAACCCTAACCCTAACCCTAACCCTAACCCTAACCCTAACCCTAACCCTAACCCTAACCCTAACCCTAACCCTAACCCTAACCCTAACCCTAACCCTAACCCTAACCCTAACCCTAACCCTAACCCTAACCCTAACCCTAACCCTAACCCTAACCCTAACCCTAACCCTAACCCTAACCCTAACCCTAACCCTAACCCTAACCCTAACCCTAACCCTAACCCTAACCCTAACCCTAACCCTAACCCTAACCCTAACCCTAACCCTAACCCTAACCCTAACCCTAACCCTAACCCTAACCCTAACCCTAACCCTAACCCTAACCCTAACCCTAACCCTAACCCTAACCCTAACCCTAACCCTAACCCTAACCCTAACCCTAACCCTAACCCTAACCCTAACCCTAACCCTAACCCTAACCCTAACCCTAACCCTAACCCTAACCCTAACCCTAACCCTAACCCTAACCCTAACCCTAACCCTAACCCTAACCCTAACCCTAACCCTAACCCTAACCCTAACCCTAACCCTAACCCTAACCCTAACCCTAACCCTAACCCTAACCCTAACCCTAACCCTAACCCTAACCCTAACCCTAACCCTAACCCTAACCCTAACCCTAACCCTAACCCTAACCCTAACCCTAACCCTAACCCTAACCCTAACCCTAACCCTAACCCTAACCCTAACCCTAACCCTAACCCTAACCCTAACCCTAACCCTAACCCTAACCCTAACCCTAACCCTAACCCTAACCCTAACCCTAACCCTAACCCTAACCCTAACCCTAACCCTAACCCTAACCCTAACCCTAACCCTAACCCTAACCCTAACCCTAACCCTAACCCTAACCCTAACCCTAACCCTAACCCTAACCCTAACCCTAACCCTAACCCTAACCCTAACCCTAACCCTAACCCTAACCCTAACCCTAACCCTAACCCTAACCCTAACCCTAACCCTAACCCTAACCCTAACCCTAACCCTAACCCTAACCCTAACCCTAACCCTAACCCTAACCCTAACCCTAACCCTAACCCTAACCCTAACCCTAACCCTAACCCTA